>NC_060144.1:286957819-287260849 GCF_021461385.2 Schistocerca piceifrons | reverse complement strand
AGTTTTAACCGAAAATAAAACTTCTTCTTCATACAATATTTAACTGTTAATACTATACATTTATCTCACATTTTCCGTAATCTAAAGTCCTTGCTCTTAGATAGATTCAATCCTTTTATGACGATATTGTCATTTACTTTTAATTGTGCTATGATGGTAATTCATAACCGAATATATGGAGATTACTCCTTTTCATTTAATAGTTGCTAGTAAATAATAATTTAGTACTTTCTTTAACGTGGTTACATTAGGACAGAGCGTTCAAATTGCGATAGGTTAGTTTCAGTTTCATTCATTTATTAGAGTTATTTTTTCAAAAATATACATTACTAATAAGTTTCTCACAATAACTAATAGTACTATTTACTTTACGTCGTTTCTTTCCCTAGTGCTTTATTTATGCCTGAGGTCAAGAAGAAATCAAGCAAAACTATCTTTGGAATCTCGGCACGGCTTTCTTTACCTTCGGACACTTTGTTGGGTAATGGCAATTTATTTAGGAGAAACAAGCAAGAGAGCCCCGTTTGGTGTGTTCTATATTAACACTATTACAAATCTCTATTAAAGGCACTCTGCTATGTTCTCGTGAGCCATATAGCTCTGGACGCCCATGGTCACTAAAATTATTAACCATCCCTTTTGGTTCCTACTATCCGAGTAAATATAAAATATACAAAATTTCTTCTGACCTAATAACAAAACTTTCTTCCATATGAATCCCCTTTTAGTTATCTTTCCCTTTTTGAAGTACCGGTAGATTATTGTAGAACACTTGTTTAAACTTCCTGTCATTTCTTTAAAAATAACACGTAACTATCACTAAAAACTTCACATGAATAAACTATGAACGCTCGTCCGTATGTAACATATACTAAATATTAACTTATTTAGGAATGAAGGGTTTCATTTGATCGACACTATATAATTCTTTAATTACACCTTATGAAGGTTCCATAAGAAGTAACGCTTTGGGATGTACAATCTTATGAACAACATATGGACCTTCAAAGATAAGGAAGAATTTTCTACATTCCTTATTGAACTTCGAACTTTTAGGATGAATCGTGCTAATACAAGATGTCCTATCCTCGTTCGGATGGACAATTCGTAGAATAACATTTCTCTTTCCTTTACATAATACGGTAATCTATTAATTAGGACTCGTAGTAGATGACTTTCAATAATTGGTTCTTCAATTAATTTAGCATGGTTTAAATGCCATTCTAAATAATTCCTATAACCTCTCCACCGTTTAGAATAAGGAGGAGGGTCTAACAACTCTAAGGTATTGTTGTTTTCCTCTTGACGAATTATTTTGTTTAAACTGCTTAACAAAATCATCCCAGTCCCTAAATTCAGTTCTATGCAGTACTGCCCATTCCGCAGCATCTGCTTTTAAATGTCCTATTACAAATTGAATCCGTTTTTCATTACTCCATTTAGGAGATAATGAAGTTTCAAAAACTTTTTTAAAGATTATAGGGTGATGTTCGCCTCCTGGTTTGAATACATGAAATCGATTTGCTACATTTGAATCTGTCGTTATATCATCCCAACATTCTGCGAGAGACATAGTTGGATTTTGTTTAGAATGCAGAGACGGAGTTGCGTCGGATTTGCCTGCCGTGATTTCGTTATTTGTATTGTTGTCATCCGAGCTAGCAAACACGATGCGACTGTTGTCTCTGATTACGTTATTACTTCTACTACTTGAAATGTTTTCATTATTATCTAATTCCGATAACCGTTTAGTAATTTCCTGTATTCGCATTTCTGTATTGGATATGCGGTTAGCTAATATCGATTCTTCACTGTGTTCACGATGTGAACGCTCTGTACCTTCGTCAGTGTTATTATCTTTGGAAGTCTCAAGGTTACTGCATATTTCGGTAATTAAAAATTTCATGTTTTCTATTTCAGTATGATCTTTTTCTACTCGATGAGTTAATATTTCTAATTATACATTATCTATTGAAGAAATCTCTACAGATTTGGTAGAAACTTCTTTAATAGATTCTAATAATTCTCTACGAACAGTTTCTGTTTGCATAGAAAATTCATCTGGTAACTTATCGTTATTTTTCTCTATTTCATTTACAACTAAGACATTGACATTATCTAGTCTCTTGGTTAAGTCAGTAATATCATTTCGCATGCGAGCTTTTTCCTCACGCGATTCCTGGATATGTTCTTCTAACCTTTTACAATTATCAGCAGTCTTATTACTAAGTCCTACTAGTTTTTCCTGCATTTCAACTTTAGAAGCCTCTATTTTATCACTTAATTCTCGACTGGTTTCATTAAGATGTTCCTGTAACCTGTCTGTAGATTTTGTTAGCTCCCCTTTTAATCTAGCATTAGAATCTTCGTTAGACACCTACCTCCCATATGCGAGCTTGGCGTTTATTAATAACGTAGCTGGATGGCCTCCTGAGGGGTACTGTGCAAAGTAGAGTCCAACTGGCGCATTAAATCGTCAAAATCCCGAGCTCGTTGAAAAACCCTGGCAAGAAGGCTCCAAACATTTTCAGCTAGGAGAGATCCGGCGACCTTGCTGCTCAAGGTAGGTTAAGGCAAGCAGTAGAATCTATCGCTGTATGCAGGCAGGCATTATCTTGCTGAAATGTATGCCAAAGATGGCTGTCCACGAAAGGCAACAAAACGTAAGAATGCTGCGGATGACCACCAAAGAGGTCCTCTAAAGAAAAGAAATGCCACCCCAGACCACCACTCCTGGTTGTTGAGCAGTAAGGTTGGCACCTTACGTCGGTTCTTCGTTAGATTGTTTTAATTCCTCTTTTAATCTAGCTGTAGATTATTCGGTAGACTGTTTTAATTCCTCTTTTAATCTAGCAATAGATCCTTCGTTTGATTGTTTTAATTTAGCGATCGCCCTAAAAAGGGATCTCATGCTCCTATCTGACACAGATTGCTCTTCGTCTGACATTTCACTTCCCGACATTATTGTAAGATATTAACTAGTTACACACGCAGACTTGTAATCAACAATCCTATTAAAAGCACACTCCCTATGTACAACACTCCACTTCCTACTTAAAATAGACTCACCGGACACTAATATTGTAGTTTGCAGTTCTCGGCGATCAGTGTGCTGCTATGCGCTGCAGAAGTAACAACCGTCGATGCAGCTGCTGAGATGATGCGAACCCGCTTCCGCAACCGGCAGGACGCTGAGTCGAACACCGGAGACGTTACTGGCTGCAACCACGCCCGGCCGCACCGTAGCCAGGCGAAGCCCTCAGCAACACCTCTAATACCAGCCGGAGGAACGCCCCCCAGCTGACGTACAGGACCTATTAGTTTAGGGAGGAAAAGGTTGTCGGGGTTTGCAGCGTTCAGCTGCTGCCCAACAGATGCGCCTTCTCGTGGAATAACTGCGTGACCTTACTGCTTGGCTGCGCTCCGTCATATGCCCACACCCGCGAAGTCGCCGCTGGCTGGTGAAGGCTCCACGAAGACTCTCGTTGACATCCGAAGGACTCTTGATGTTTTGTTTCGTACCTGTGCGTTTTAGTTGCACACAAGTCCTGTTTATAAGGTCACCACGGTGTAGTGTAACGACGTAAGTTTTGTATAAGTGATTTTCTTTTGACATATGACCATGTGCAGACTTCGTCACCTACGTCAGTTACAACACACTTCGAAATTATTTAAATTCTTTTTTTTAAATTGTCTCTGAATGGTTCTTGAACGAAACTGTAATTAAAACATCATCATTTGAGTCGTATGCGCAGAATTACGTCATTCAGTCCAATTGGTTTGCGCAAACTTATTGCAATTTAGATGTCGTTTGTTTCTTCTCAGAAATTATATTAATGCAAGTGATCTGCTTTAATAAATATTAGAACCACATTGAACAAACTTTCAAGAATCACTCTCGCGATGAACGCTGTCAAAAATTAATAATCTTTTCAAATAAATTACTTAACATAATTCTTCATAAATAAATTCTCGGAACACGTATTTAAACTTTTATAATATACACTAGTTTATTAACTTCCTACATATAGACGTGAACCTGAGCCTTGACAAGATAGAACTGAACATTTACAACAAGATTAAACTTTCTATGACGTCATTGTTGTACAAACATTACAAATTCTTATTTTTTCAATTTTTAGAAGCACGACGCAAGAACTCGGTTTCAGGATCTTCTGTTGCTCTCTGGCTGTCGACCCGCGACGTATAGTGGCCAGCAATTTTCTCTCTGGCCCCGGCAGTGAAGATGCTGTCTCCGTTCGTTGCGCCGCCCTCTCCGTACGTGAAACATAAAAAATAAATAAAAAACTTTAGATAATTCACAGCCATTACAAATATTCCAAAAATACATAAACAAAACAGTAAATTAACTTATATTCACCTGCAAACTGGGCTGACACTGGTGGATGGGTGACGCTTCAATTTCGCGTCCCACTACAGCATTACTCATGCATTTCGCCGATTCCCGTAAGAGATTGAGCGCAGTGTCACTGGCCGTCTTCGCCTTATTTACATAAATCGGCGAAATGTGTGTGAATATATTAAGAATATGAGTATGACTGTAGGTGCACTAGAGTAATGCGTGCAGTTGCGATGACCACTGTGTCCGGATGGCTTAGTGGTCAGAGCATCTGCCTGTTAATCAGGAGGCCCGCTTTCGAGTCCCGATCTGGCACGTATTTCAACTTCCCCATTGATGTACATAAATGCCCACTCGCAAGCAGTATCTGTAATTCATTTGTATCTTTATTCACCTGTTATGGATGTGTCCGAAAGAACACACACTATATTAATCAGTCACCAAAGTCTCATCTGGCGTGTTGTACAGTTTCCTTATTAATATCTATATATTTATTTTCAAACATACTAACCCTGGCGGGGAACACATTTCTCTCCACGAGAGATCAGTTTTCTGGTACCGTTACTGTAGAGCGTTTGCCTTTTCTTGACAGAGCCACAACCTCACCTCTCCTTCCACCGGATCCTCACCATCAAAGTGAGTCTTCACATAACAAAATAGGAGGTATTACTTTCCGTAAGGCCTTGTTTGTATGGCGGTTTCTATGAAAATGCAATATCCTCTTATACTTCATGTATTATAGTCGCCACTGTGTTGTTCCCAACCGCATCAGCCATAGCTATATGGACCTGCCTGAGTAAGTGCCGTCTCCACCGACAGCCCTGCTATGCTCGGTCGCTGCACTTCCTCTGCCAGCTTGCACCTCAAGAACCGTCTACTCATTAAGTTAAATATCGGAACTTCATATTCACTTACCTTGTTTGTTGTAATACGAAGTGTCACGAGGTATCTCGTTGTATATTTTGTTGCATGAACTTCATAGGTTCCAAAATAGTGTAATAAATTATTTTCACAAATGTGTCGCCATAATTTCTAAGCAATAAATATAATTTATGTACACAAACATAGAACTACATCTACTGTAGGAAAGCAAAAGCCACCAAAAGCGTGAAATGTATCTTGACATGGTTCTCCACTTCAATTATCTGACTGACATTACTTTCTATTGAACATTATTACATAAACAATTTAAATTGTTTTAATATTCTCAAAACCTTTTGTAGTGTCACTATTAGGATTTCAATGAACTCATCTCATCATCAAGATTTTTATGAAGTATTTTATTTAATTTTGTCCCAGGTGTAAGACCAGTGAAGCAGTTTCCCAGGAAGAATGTGGTGTCTCGGAATTCTGCGTAGACACGAAATCAAGCAAGTCGTATTAATGAGTTTTATTACATAAAAAAAATTAAAATACTTAACTACTGCAATTACACACATGTGTCGCAAGGAAAGGGCGACATACGAAGTAACCAATCTTCTTCAGTACAAACAATTGCAATTCTGTGCCACGTAGAGTGTACAAGCGAAGTGAATAGATTTGATGCAGCTACACATGTGCCTATTCTTGCTGTTCTTCACATAGGGGCCGCTGCTGTCGCGTTGTAGTCCTGGAGAGAGGTCCGGTCAGCGTGCGATTGGGTGACTTCTTCTCACGGCCTTCTCTTCCCTGCCGTTCCTGACTGGTGTGCCTGTGCTTGACCTTACGCCGTAACGAAAAGTAATATCCATCTTACATTTTGTGCGCTGTGGTCACCAATGTGTTTTCCGCTACCAACTGTCGCAGCTGACAATTAAAACTGTTTCCGCCAGCTCTCGCTCTACGATCAATCTACTTGGAATACAACAACATCCGCACCCGACGAACAAATCTCCATCTACAGAGTTGCAAGCCCACACGACATGAGACACTTTAAAGACGATTGCAGTTTAGCGCATTAGCGCAGAATCTGCTGATCAGGAATAAGCACGGCTGTTGTGGCCATAGGTGGGACAGTCAAGCCGGACTCTCTGCTGTACCGTCCATTAGCCAATGGCGTCATGTGGATGCTATGTGGAAGGGTAGTTCTAAACACTCGGCACCCTAATCCGTTATCGGGTTTGTGAATCTGGTACCTCTGCACGGTCAAGTACCTCCTAAGTTAGCGTCATGAGGAAAGTTTATTCCATTCCAGTCCTCTCATCAAGGGAAACGTATGGTATTACCGTAAATCGAAAGATCGCATGGCAGTCATCCACGCTGATCACTCAGCTACGAAGCCGCACTTGATGTTTCTTATCGATTGCAATAATTTCTCTCACTATCAGGATTCGAAACAACCTACCTACCGAGCCGAGAGTCATTACACAGCCGTGTGGTATTGACTTCAGTTGTGGGAGAAGGAAATTTTAAACTTGTTCATGTTGTTAATGCGTCTCATCAAGGTAGCATTAACTGTTTATTTATTAATTATCGTAATTCACTCCCTTGCACTAATTTCGTATGGCAGTATTAATGGGAACGAAAAACCACAACATTTTCAGTTTCCACAATTGGAAGCTCTTCCTTTTAATAGTGAATGGTGACTGCAACAACGGTAATTTCTGGTCTATTCATGAAGTTTTCTTAGTCAGGGGAGGTTCAAGACTTCGTTAATTATAATTATGATGATTCGCTAACGCCAACGGCTATTCCAGTTGTTTTATAACTCAAAAGTGTATGAGACATAGATGATTCAGTGTGTTTCTCTGACATTAAAACTGCACAGCCGTGACTTTGCTGCTGACGAAAGAGGAACACACAATGTGTCTGAGTCAACACGACGATTCCACAGCGAGTGTAAAGGCAGATGTCTGAAAAAGAAATGTCGGTACAGAACAATAGAGAGAACGAAACCGAGTGCGGTCTCCTCGGTTTCCGAGGTCGCTAACTCACACATGTGGTGCCACTCGACTCAGAGCTATGCAGGTTCGAATCCTGGTGACGGATGATGTGATCGAAGAAGGGCGGAAGAGCTTATCTCAGTCTGCCAACATGCTTCAGTTGCACTCACTATTCTGGCCGGTTGCACTCGTTGTTGCCGTCAGCCTGACTTTATGCTGTACTTCGCACTACGCACTGCCCCCCTCCCCCGCCATATCACCTACCAATTTCATCGTGCACTCTTCCTGCTGTAAATTTTCATTTGTGTGCTTTTACTTGTTACAGTTTCAATGGTCTACAGTATATGGCGCCTAAATTATTATATTCCCTCTGAATTTAAGTATGTGACACAGAGACATTAATTATTTCTCCGTAGGATATTTCGAGATGATAGACGAAATTTGTATTTAAATTAATTAAAAATCGGCATTAATCGTACTTTCATCTGTAACTAGCTACTGGTTTCAAGTGTTGCACTCAAACGCTTTGTTTCTGTTTTAAAATGCAATTAACAACAAATTATTTGTTTAAGCTTAATAATACAAGGTGTATCAAAAGATATCATCCGATTTGACATGTGTATATTTATGAAACTAATAGACATGTCCAATGAACTTTGTTTTCTGATGAACGGCAAACTCTAGAAGTTTCTTTTGTTATCTTTTCATAGGTGTTCAATATGCCCTCTTGAGATGCACGGTATATGTCAATGCGGTATTCAAATTGCTCCCACACTGCGTCGAACATGTCTTGAGTTACAGCTTCTACGGCTACTGTTATGCGATGTCTCCATTCATTAACTGATGCTCGCAACAAAGGCACGGGAACAAGATATAATCACATACAGCCAGGTCCTATGATCTGGGAGGCCAGTAATGTAGGGCTGTATGATTTGGTCCAGTGCGACCGATCCATTGATCACCAATCCTTTGATTTAAAAATTCCCGCCCTTCCAAAGGCCAGTGTGGCGGTGCCCCATACTGTTGGGAAATGAAGTAGTTCGAATCAGTCTCAGATTGTGGGGAAGGAAAGTTCTCAAGCATAACGAGATGTGTGCTTCTTGTAACAGTGTTCTCGGCACAGAAAAATGGACCACACACCTTTTCCCGTGAAACTGCACAAAATACATTAAATTTTGGAGAGTACCTCTCGTGTTGTACAACTCAATGTGGTTATTCTGTATCCATGCCTCGTAACTAAACACTAAGCGTGGAAGAAATCTGTCCTCCGTCTCGCCAAGAACGAAATTACAGAACTAACACGTTGTTATTTGTCACCTTCACGAAGAGCTTGCAGTAGCTGAATTTTGTATGGATTCAGGTGTAAACCTCGACGCTACACACGCCAGGCGGACATCGAGAGCAGGTTGTGCTGTCGAGCTGCAGGGCGAACCGATTTCTGTGGACTGCTTGTGAAACTATGGCGGATGCGTTCGACGTCTGTGTCAAACACTCGGGATGGGTCTGGTAATTTTCCTTACACAGACAATCAGTTTCTCGGAAATATTCATACCTTAGTCAAATGCTCTGTACTTTTGGACGATCCGCACCATACCTTGTGCGAAAGTCACGCTCAGCAGTTATTTCTAAACCGCACTGCGCAAAACGTAGAACACTAAACGCTTTTCGTTGTTCCGACACAATTTTTACTAGAACTGAAGTGGGCGCTTACTGCTGCTATCTAGCGGGAACAGTGTAAAACTCGAAGGTTTTCTCTTTTGAGCAGACGTTATATATGTAAATATAAATTTTTTAAATTGAATGATTCTTTTTGTTACACCCTGTATAATAAGTACAACATAAATAAGACTCCAAAAGCGTTCTTCATACTTTCTTACTGCACGGTATACAAAGTAACGTGTAATTTTCTGACCTTGCAAGCTATTTCGAATGTTTTAATTGATTTGTCCTATATTAGCTATGGCAAACATTATTTCTGCATTTATTTTGCACCAAAATGTCTCATTATTTTGAGCGAAGAAAGTCATTTTGCACCATTGTTTCTATGAATGGTGCCAGTTTTTGTCTGTATTAACTGTGTATGTTTTTGTGACGTTGATTTCAAGTGATGTCTCACAGGCGGGTAAGAATTTATTGTTGCTACAGAGAAATACTGAATGTCATATGAACGAGTAACTAATGAGGAGATACTAAATCTAACTGGGGAAAAACGGAATTTATGACACTACTTGTCTAAAATAATGAGTTGGTTGATAGAGCACAACCTGAGACATCAAGAATTCATCAATTTGGTACTGGAGGGAAGGGAAAGGGGCAAAATTCTTGTGCAGACAATTTTTTTAATAAAGTAGCAGTAGTGAAATGGTTGTAGACTGCAGAGTTGAAGAGGCCAGCACAGGATACCCTAGTGTGGAGAGCTCCATCGCCCAGTCTTCGGTCTGCAGAAACAACAACAACTTGGAACGAAAGTCTATGGTATCTAGAGATTCTTTGCGTATGTGGGTAGGTCTTGCCAGTGGAGAGGAGCGCTTCTTTGCACTATGAACTTTTTGTTGTTATGGATGATATGATTTCTGTTGATCTTGTGAGACGATTATAAGCCTGAGACTACGAGGAATATTTTACCTAGATTTCCGTATATAAGCAGTGTAAATATTGCAAGTTCTTCTCAACGTCCTGTGTTAGCTATAGTTTTAGTATGACTATTACGGGACCAAAGGCTCATTCCGATTTTGACATGATATTTTACTTCATTTTTTCCCATCTGCATTGATAATTAGCATATTTCATTGGTCTTGTGTATAATGATCGATGTGTTTAATTAATTTACATGCAAAGCGTGTATTTTTTCCGTGATGTGCTAACTTTATTTCGATAGTGACACAGACAGAGAGTAAAAGATACATGGTGAAGTAGGGGCTAGAGCGTGATATTTAAGGAAACACATGTCTGAATATAGTCGAGGAAAATCATGGAAAGTTAGCGGAGTCAGGCAGTCGGTTGTCTAATATCTGGTTATCACTGTTACCATTCAACCGCGATTCTTATACATTTATTTTAACAACGCGTTTCAAGAGACAATGCTCTCATCATCAGGTTGTAAAGTCTATGTCATGAAATTAAACGGACTAAAAAGACAAAATACCATCACATATAGTTGGGAAGTCCATAGAGTAAAACAGAATTAAAAGTATATTGGACTGTGGATCCTTGTCTTACATTGAAGTTGTTGACACAAGTCAGTGGCCGTCCCATAGCAACCAGATATGCTTTCGCACTGCGCCGGCTCAGGAGCTGTTGTGGACTGACGTGCCTAGGTGTTGTGGCGTGGTTGCAGCCGTGTGCTTGACGGTAACGCTATGCTATTGGGCGCCTGATTTCCTTATTGCATTGGTCTGCCATCGTTAGCCTCTCGTAACTCCGTCTGTGACGACAAGTTTAAAGTCGCATACCTGCCCCAAAATTATTCTAAAAACCCGCTAAAAATCTCATTTCTTTAAAATTATCTTGTGCATTAGAATATTGCTTTGTTTCTTTTCATGGCTAGCTATCTCGAATTCCTCTAGTAAATCAAGTTTCCTCCCTTTCTTTTCTACATGCAATATTCCTACGTTGTCTTCTATGCTATTAGGGGGATGGCCTGTTTCATATATATGGTTCGCAACAGCTGATCTGTCATAATTTCCTAACCAGAACGCATCTT
Organism: Schistocerca piceifrons; assembly: GCF_021461385.2. Taxonomy (NCBI): domain Eukaryota; kingdom Metazoa; phylum Arthropoda; class Insecta; order Orthoptera; family Acrididae; genus Schistocerca; species Schistocerca piceifrons. Next base: position 287,249,925 of record NC_060144.1, on the reverse strand, counting down.
TATGTTCTCTATAACGGATCGCGAATGATCTTCCTGTCTGCCCTATATATTTTGCATCACAAATTCTGCACTGAATCTTATAAACTTCCGATCTTTCAACCTTATTTCTCTTCTCGCCAATATCATGCTTAAGGCAATACCTCACTAGGTTATTAGTCTGAAAAGCTATTTTGACATCGTATGGCTCAAAAATATTTGCTATCTCTTGTGAGACTTTTCCGTAGTTTGGCATCGTGATAATTTTCACTTTCTCTCCATCAGGTTTATTCTTTTTGCGCTTATTACTTTTCCGTAACAGTTTTTTAACCATATCTATTCTATAGCCGTTATTCATCGCTATTCTCTTAATGGTATTAATTTCAGTCCCCCTATCTTTTTCACTCATAGGTATGTTGACTGCCCTATGCACGAGACTACGGAAAGCAGCTTCTTTATAAACCTGCGGATGACATGAATCATTCGGGATCACGGCATCAGTCGTAGTTTGTTTTCGATAAACGGAGAACGCATGTTTGTTGCCCTGCTTTTATATATTGAGGTCCAGGAACGGTAAACAATTGTCAGAGTCATACTCCACGGTAAATTCTATTTTATTATGTGTGTCGTTGAACTTTTAAGTTCTTAACATTCAACGAAACCAAACGGGAAGTGTCAGTGACTGGCGTATCTTTCATTTCACGTATCATGGTCGTACTACCACGCACCGAATAGTTATTTTTATACACGTAAGTCTTTTTCAGAATTCGGTCCAACATTTTCGTTAATTTATATGCTGGACTATTTCGACCGGTAACAATCGGACGAACCGGATGCAGATCTTTATGTATCTTCACCTGCGATCTTAATTTGGGGGCCGTTTGATTCGTAACAACACATCTTCTTTTTTCGGCTTCTGTCAGCAGGAAGTACGTGCGTTTAAGAACAATTTTTAGTTTAGTTTGGAAATTGGCTGTTATGTCTTTCGGAATTTCTGTAATGCTGTTTTCGAGTATTGCACATACGAAATTAACATATTGCTGTGAACGCTGTTATGTGGAAGTAGCTAAGCAGCTAATCGTATTGCGCTCGAATATTCATTCCAAAGTTGTATTATCCATACCGTGACGCCACTGTTAATAAGAATAGTGCTGCACCAATATACGACGCATGGATTTGTGTTTGTGCCACACAGAGTATTTTATAAATTAGGATTTATCGTCAGCCGCACATTCCATTATTCAGTCAGTTCGAAAGATAATAGATCAGTTAACTGGTTACCTGCGCTATTAAATTACGAGATTGGGATGCTAAAAGGAACAGAGAGGGACAGTCCCCTACGAATCAATATAGAAAAAAAAGATCATATTTAAACGTATGTATTTGGCTAGCTACTGTTCAGCATTATCGCAAACACGAGGAACAAGAAATCTGTTGATGATCCTTTTACACAGTGTATCTCAAGAACAGTGGGTTGTCAAGGTTGTAGAAAGTCAACCTGTGTACCAGAAACGTTTATCTTATCCCAGACTGAGAATGTAGGAAGCGAATGTACAATCTTTCTATGTAGACTGAAAAGGTGTATAGACAAGACGGTCAACGTCTTCATGGAAAAATATTTGGTGTTGCCAGTGGAAACATGATTATATCCAAGAACGCATATCTTTATTCGAAGCTAATCGACAGCCACGACTGTCTTTCAAAATGGTTCAAATGGCTCTGAGCACTATGGGACTTACCATCTGAGGTCATCAGTCCCCTAGAACTTAGAACTATTTAAACCTAACTAACCTAAGGACATAACACGCGTCATTGCCCGAGGCAGGATTCGAACCTGCGACCGTAGTGGTCGCGCGGTTCCAGACTGAAGGGCCTAGAACCGCTCAGCCACACAGGCCGGCACGAATGTCTTTCTACGGGGCTCCGATCATACGGAAAACACGTTGGAAAAGACAGGAACTGTCAACAGGCGGGCCCGCTATAGTTTTGAAGCCCCGGTGAAAGACATTCGTAACCGTCGATTTGCTTCAGAGGGTGAGGTCCATGGTGGGAACAAACACGGTGCGCTGGGCAACCACAAACATTTTTCCCAGAAGGCATTGACTGTATACACATTGTGATGAACATATTATCCGTTATGAGGACTCCTTTTCAATAATAAAAGGTTTTCTTACCTTTCTCCGTATGTCTAGGTTTCATTTCACTGCCCTGATATTAGCTGATATGAGTACTGACGCTGTCACATTCATTCAACGATCTGAAATTATTTTATTATATAATTAAATTCAGGTAAAACAATGAGCTATGAAAAGTAGAAGATACGAAATCTTTGTATATTGGACTATGCTAGGTCGACAATGAAATGAAGACTGAGATAAAAATTCAGCACGTTCGAGAAAATGCGATTGGATTCCAACCAAAATGACAAAAATCAACTTAAACGTTTCACGACAATGCATTTGAAAAGGAGAAGACAATTGTTCAACTCTTATCACATCTATGACAGTTTACTTACAAAATTCTCATCTAACCACATGAATGGACTTACTGTTTTGCATTTGTATTAGCTGGCATACCTAAAGTTGAATAAAATGTGTCGGTGAAGCTAAATGTTTTGGGTTGCTTGTACAAAGTGTAACCCAGGGCCAACATCTGACTGGTTAAATGTAGGAGATCTCACAAAACGGTCACCAAACAGGCGGCTGAAACTAGCGTTGAACAGCGCAGGACTCACCCAGCGCACTTCTTGTCACTTCGGTTTGCCGCATCATTGTGCTGTCAAGCCAAATGCGTTGCTGAACTCTTAGATTTATGACGGAATTTGGGACTGTGTCGCAAAACATACACTTTAAGAACCGTCGCAAGCCCTAGACAAATCTGCTTTCCGTCCTTGAAATATCACACCAATCTCTTCTCTTCCATCGCAGGAAACAGTATTGTCTTCTTTTCAGCTAATTTATTTAGATTATGTACAAAATTGTACAATCACAGTAGCTTTACTAAAAAACCTGAATGCAGCCAGTCATCAGGAGTCATCTTTGTCCAAACGAAACCGGAAACTTCTACTGTGATTCCGCTGTGCAATCTGCGGTTCTATAATGGCTGTATGAGATATTAACGGGGTTTAGATTGAGGATACTATATCAGCACAATTCGTAAAAGTTCTGCATGCATCTTGACAGCACAACACTACCCACATCGCCTCCGGATCTAGGTATTGGCGTAATTTCCCTGTAGAGCGCGAGAACCTAAAAACCCAAGATATATAGTTGATAATATTCTTCTCGGGTGTGCAGCCGGATCATAACGTCTTCTTGACACAATATTTCCGCGGTCCAACTGGCCGCCATCTTTAGGTGAGAGTGCTGGTACACGATCTCGCCGGAAGTGACTTCTCAGCGTAAGCGGCGGCCCCTATATAGGCCGCAGAAGGCCCACAACGCGTGCGCGAGAAGGTGCCGTAACTGCCCTCTAGCGCAAGTAAACATACGGCGCCGCCAGTGGAAGAAACAGGCGAAATCGAGATACCGCCATCAAAATTTATAAATTCTATTCCGACGATCGAAACACAGACCGTTGTTTTTAAATGTCTGATAACACCAGGTTGCAAGTCTTACTTAAAAGATAACCCTTGTCTCAATTAATAAGTTTATCAGATAAACCAATCTCTATCGATTCTTTTAAAACACATGTCACACTGTTTCCCAAGAGGCTCAGCAGTTTTAAACGTGCAGTTCAGTAGAGTCCTTGACAGAAATGTAGGAGAATTATATAATGGATATGAAGTCTGAAACTAGATACTAGGAGGGGCTGGTGCACCCTGTGGCCCGTTTGAGAACGCTTATGGATGTACCACAGTAAGCACTACGAACATTTTAAAGTAATGAATACGCTGAGTAATAAATCACTACTAAGCCCACAAATGTGCTTCATAAGATCGGAAAATAAATTTTCCGTAAATCGCTATTGACACATTAATAAATTCACAGTACGGGAAGCGTTCATGTGGAGAAGTATCGTTATCAGCAGATAAATGTCTTCTCAGCTGCAAAAATTCCTTTGGTAATACACTCCTGGAAATGGAAAAAAAGAACACATTGACACCGGTGTGTCAAACCCACCATACTTGCTCCGGACACTGCGAGAGGGCTGTACAAGCAATGATCACACGCACGGCACAGCGGACACACCAGGAACCGCGGTGTTGGCCGTCGAATGGCGCTATCTGCGCAGCATTTGTGCACCGCCGCCGTCAGTGTCAGCCAGTTTGCCGTGGCATACGGAGCTCCATCGCAGTCTTTAACACTGGTAGCATGCCGCGACAGCGTGGACGTGAACCGTATGTGCAGTTGACGGACTTTGAGCGAGGGCGTATAGTGGGCATGCGGGAGGCCGGGTGGACGTACCGCCGAATTGCTCAACACGTGGGGCGTGAGGTCTCCACAGTACATCGACGTTGTCGCCAGTGGTCGGCGGAAGGTGCACGTGCCCGTCGACCTGGGACCGGACCGCAGCGACGCACGGATGCACGCCAAGACCGTAGGATCCTACGCAGTGCCGTAGGGGACCGCACCGCCACTTCCCAGCAAATTAGGGACACTGTTGCTCCTGGGGTATCGGTGAGGACCAATCGCAACTGTCTCCATGAAGCTGGGCTACGGTCCCGCACACCGTTAGGCCGTCTTCCGCTCACGCCCCAACATCGTGCAGCCCGCCTCCAGTGGTGTCGCGACAGGCGTGAATGGAGGGGCGAATGGAGACGTGTCGTCTTCAGCGACGAGAGTCGCTTCTGCCTTGGTGCCAATGATGGTCGTATGCGTGTTTGGCGCCGTGCAGGTGAGCGCCACAATCAGGACTGCATACGACCGAGGCACACAGGGCCAACACCCGGCATCATGGTGTGAGGAGCGATCTCCTACACTGGCCGTACACCACTGGTGATCGTCGAGGGGACACTGAATAGTGCACGGTACATCCAAACCGTCATCGAACCCATCGTTCTACCATTCCTAGACCGGCAAGGGAACTTGCTGTTCCAACAGGACAATGCACGTCGGCATGTATCCCGTGCCACCCAACGTGCTCTAGAAGGTGTAAGTCAACTACCCTGGCCAGCAAGATCTCCGGATCTGTCCCCAATTGAGCATGTTTGGGACTGGATGAAGCGTCGTCTCACGCGGTCTGCACGTCCAGCACGAACGCTGGTCCAACTGAGGCGCCAGGTGGAAATGGCATGGCAAGCCGTTCTACAGGACTACATCCAGCATCTCTACGATCGTCTCCATGGGAGAATAGCAGCCTGCATTGCTGCGAAAGGTGGATATACACTGTACTAGTGCCGACATAGTGCATGCTCTGTTGCCTGTGTCTATGTGCCTGTGGTTCTGTCAGTGTGATCATGTGATGTATCTGACCCCAGGAATGTGTCAATAAAGTTTCCCCTTCCTGGGACAATGAATTCACGGTGTCCTTATTTCAATTTCCAGGAGTGTATATTGTCGAAGAAATTTCCGTACCATTACACAGACGTCTGTTACACGAATCTAACATTCGTTGTGGTCTGATGTGGACTAACAGTACGATACCCATGTCGGACAACACTAGAAAGTAAAATATTATACAATTGTACGTTATTAATGCTTTGGTCAAATGAAAGAAGATATTTGTGCTTCATGAGAACAAAAACGGCACCAGTTTCTTTTTTAATTTTGTTGCACATCAATTTTTTGTCGTGGATAGACATACCGACGCAACTGCATTGGACATGTAGTGTATCCCACACAATATTTATCTCCTACAGTGCGAGTGGAAAGCAAACCGAGAGAGTGCGATTCATCAGACTTCTGTACGTGTACACCCAGACCATTCGTTGGTACAAACACCGGATGTGTTTCTATACGTAATCCACATAGAAACGAATTCGTTTTCATGATTCGTTTTCTGGTAAGCCGATTCGGAATATCCGTGTGTTGTACGTTACGCACAAGATAATAGCGTCCCCACTACTGTAAGCTAGACGCTGCTTTTCCACTGTTTTCTGCTCACCTGATATTTCTATCACGTTTGCTTGAAACTGCTGCGTGCGTTTTTTATTAAGAAAATGGCGTTTTTCTATGATTGAATCTGTTGATTCTTAACGGTGATTGTCTCATTCTTCGATGTACCATATAGTAATTTTGGCAAATTGGAGAAGGTACTCGACACTGAAAGTTGCCTGTTAAAACTGTTTTTCTATAATTTTCTTTCACTGAATCACGAAGTAGCCTTTTCTGATACTTTGAAATCATGTTTGTAAACAATGTCGATACGATCCGAATAGATTATCTTAGTTGTCTAACCTGCTGCGGCAGAACCGTTGCCACTACTAACACTTCAGGGCATTTTCAGCAGTCAGCGCACTGACGCTTACGAGTCCATTCTTGGAGATCGTATTGAAAGACATTTGTTCACGGGCACTTACTATAACTGGACTGCTGAGACAGCGGGTCCGTAGTATTGATCAAAAAATTATACTGAGACGATAAAAGCATGTGATAGCGTCTTGCACATATACAGATGGTACACAAGATATAAAAGACCTGTGCATTAGCGGAGTTGTTATTGGTACTCAGGTGATTCATGCGAAAATATTTCCGATATGGTTATGAAGGAAATTAACAGATTTTGAACGCAGAATGGTATTTGTAGCTAGAAACACGGGACATTTCATTCCGGAAACACTTAGGGAATTCAGTATTACGAGATCCACAGTGTCAAGAATGTGCCGAGAAAGCGAAATTTCAGGCAGTATCTCTCATCATGGACAACACAGTGGCTGACGGTCTTCACTTAGCGGCCGAGTGGATCGGCGTCTGCTTGGGGTTGTCACTGTTAACGGACAAGTAACACTGCGTAAAAATAACCGCAGAAACTAATGTGCGACGTACGGGAAACGTATCCGTTAGGAAAATGTGGGGACCTTCGGCGGTAAACAGTTATGTCAGCAGACGACCGTCGGGAGTGCCTTTGCTAACAGCCTCTCCTGTACTCGTGACCATATCGTTTGGACCTTAGACGACTAGAAAACTGTGGCCTGGTCAGATGAATGCCGATTTCATTTGGTAAGAGCTAAAGGTAAGTTTCGAATGTGGCTCAAAGGTTACGAAAGAACGGAAATTGTCAGCAAGGCACTGTGCAAGATGATGGTGGCTCAATAATGGTGAGGGCTTTGTTTCCATGGAATGTACTGGGTTCTCTGTCCAACTGAACTGAACATTCACTGCAAATGATTATTTTTGGCTAATCGGAGACCATTTGCTACCATTCATGGATTTCATGTTCTCAAACAAAGATGTGTGGGTGAAAAACGTTCGCGAATGGTTTCGAGAATATTCTGGACAATTCGAGCGATGATTAGGCCACACAGATAGCCCGGCATGAAACCCAACCAACATTTAGGGGAAATAGTGCAGAACATCCTCCACTATTAACACCTTCCAGATTATGGACGGCTGCAGTGGCTGGATAGCTCCATATTAGCAGGGGGATTTTGAATGTCTTGTTGAGTCCATGCGATGTCAGGATGTAGCACTATGCCGAGCGATATAAGATCGGCAAGGTATTTGGAGATATCCTTTGAATTTTGTTATCTCAGTGTGCATTTATCATGTACATTCGAAGCGGTTTCTCATGGGCCGTATTATGCTGTCAGATAAATTGCGTTGTATTCATATCTCACTGCTTACTTTTCAATAACAGTGCGGCCTACACACGGTATGATTTACAACTTTGAACTGGTATGCAAGCATGTAGAATTACAAATTTTTAATGCCTTTTTGAATACATTAGGGTTGGAGATAATAACACGACCGTGTTTATTGTCACTGAATCCCAGATGATATGCAGTCAGTTTCAATCACTCTTCCCCATCAGTTTAAGTCCTTGTATGTTTTAGTTGGAATCGTGCGTAAATATATGAGTCTTTGTACTTTCTGGTGCTTTCAGTTCATGTGCATGTGTTTTTCAGAAACTGTTTGGCTTGTCTCCACTGCTTTCTTAATTTTTGAACCAAATATACGATCTAATTGCATAAACTGCTTCTCATTTACACTTTCCTAATTCTTTTATTGAACACTCATATAGATAACGGTTTGAGTTTGTACCACCGCCATTTTATGTGCACGTGTTGCCAAGTGTCTTCTTCAGTCGAAGAGATGAACGTAATAAAACTCACTAATTATTTCAGTTCTCTGATAACTTGTCCAGCATGTAGTAACAAATACTCAGTTCCTTTCATTTAATTACAGCTGTGAAGGCAGTCGCAACGACGATTGCTGAAAGAAACAATACTGTGGCTGATTCTATGAAGTGTATGTGGTCATACTTCACTACCTAAATTACAGAGAATATTACGAGCATAGGCCTGACCAGTACTACTTAATAGATCAATCATTTTCAGATCTCTCCAACTGCACGTCATTCATCTGATCCTAAGACGTATTGCCAGAACTCATTCGCTTTTGACATTTGACTACTGCTATTACTGCTAGCACGCTGTTCGACTACAACTTGGTCACTATCGTTTTTCAGTAATTTACATGGGACCTCACTAAGGATTTTCACAGTCACTCTTACTATGAATGCTGTTCTTTATGTTGCACAAATTAACTAAATGAAAGCTACAAATATAATTTCCTGTTTTATTATCAGAGTCAAATAGCATTACAGTATTGAGTAGTTAGATCTTGATTTTGTTACAACAAAACATACTGCAAAAGACGTTTAGGGCACTTGACGAACTCTCAGCAGGTTTCCAGCCAGCTCCACTAGAAAGAGAGTTTGTGATGGTGTTAGCTATCACCACCCTCGCAACGACTTGTAAATACCAAGGCCATCTGCGGAGTCAGAAGAGCGCGCTTCTGCAGCTGAGGCATTGGCCACAGTAACGACTGACTCTGTGGCGCTTGAAGAGTGGCTTCGATGCCATAGCATGACTCTCGTGGTGTGGAGCAACGAACGAGGAAACAACGCCGGTAAAAACGGAGGTCGCAAGAGGTAGATCGAGGGCGGGGAGAATATATTGATAACATCGGCTGTGCTGGCGGCAGCCGTGAATTTTTCTTTTGCTGTTTAAGTCGATTTAAATTCTGTTTTTCTTCAGTGATCAGTCCTCTGACTGATTTGATGCAGCCAACCACGACTTCCTCTACTTAACCTCTTCATCTCATAGTAGCACTTGCAACCTAATTCCTTAATTATTTGCTGGATATATTCCAATCTCTATCTTCCTCAACAGTTTATGCCTTCTACAGCTGCCTCTAGTACCATTCCCTGATGTCTTAACAGATGTCCTATCATCCTGTCCTTTCTCCTTATCAGTATTTCTACATATTCCTTTTCAATCCGATTCTTCTGAAAACCTCGCCATTCCTTACCGTACCAGGACACCTAATTTTCAACGTTCGTCTGTAGCAACACATCTCAAATGCTTCGATATTCTTCTGTTCCAGTCTTCCCTCAGTCAATTTTGGATAAAATACAATGCTACGCTCGAGACGTACGTTGTCAGAAATTTCTTCCTCAAATTTTAACCATGTTTTACACTAGCAGATTTCTCTTGGCCATGAATCCCCTTTTTGTCAGTGGTAGTCTGTTTTTGATGTCCTCCTTGCTCCATCCGTCACTGATTATTTTGCTCCCTGGGTAGCAGAATTCCTTATCTTTTTCTGGTTCGTGACCGTCAATCCTGACGTTAAGTTTCTGACTGTTCTCATTATTGCTAATTCTCATCTTCGTCTTTCTTCAGTTTACTCTCAGTCCAATTTCTGTACTCAATAGACTGTTCATTCCATTCAGGAGATTCTGTAATTCGCATTCACTTTCACTCAGCATATCAATGTCAGCAGGGAATCAAATCGTTGATTTGGTTTCACTTTGAATTTTAATTCCACTCCTGAACCTGCCTGTTATTTCCTTGATTGCTTCTTCGATGTACAGGTTGAATAGTAGGGCAAAAAACTGTGTCTACGTCATACACCCTTTTTAATCCAAGCACTTCATTCTTGATCGTCTGCTCTTAGTATTCGCTCTTGGCTCTTGTACATATAATATACTAACCTTCCCATCTTATAACTTGCCCGTATTTTTCTCAGCATTCCAAACATCTTACACCATTTTACATTATCGAACGCTTTTTCCAGGTCGACAGCTCCTATTAATGTGTCTGGATTATTCTTTAGTTATGCTTCCATTATCAACCCTAACGTCACATGTGCTTCCCTGGTGCCTTTACCTTTCCTAAACCCAACCTGATCGCCATGTAACGTATCCCCAATTTCCTTTTTCATTCTTTTGAATGAGCTGTTAAGCTGATTGTGCGATAATGTTTTCACTTCTCAGCTCTTGCAGGCTTCTGAATGGTGTGGATGATGTTTTTACCAGAATCAGATGGTATGTCGTCAGACTTATACATTCCACACCAACGTGAATAGTCGTTTTGTTGCCACTTCCGCCAATGATTTTACAAGTTCCCATGGAATGTTATGTAACCCTTCTGTCCAGTTTGATCTTAAATCCACCGAAACTCTCTTAAATTCTGATTCTAATATTGGATCCCCTATCTACTTCAAAGCGACTCCTGTTTCTTCTTCTATAACATCAGACAACCCTTTGCACTGATAGACTCCTTCAGTGTACTGTTTCCACCAATCAACCCTCTCATCTGCATACATAATGTAATGCCTGTGATACCTTTAATCTCATCACTTTTGCTTTTAATTTCAACGAAGGTTGTTTTCACTTTCCTATATGCCCAGTCAATCTTTCCGACAGTCATTCCTTTTTCGATATCTTCACATTTTACATGCAGCAATTTCGTATTAGCTTCCCTGCACTTCCTGTGTATTACATTTCTTAGCGACTTGTTTTTCTGTATTCCTTAAATTTAGCTAAAAATGTTATAATTCCTTCTTTCATCGATCAACTTAAGTATTTCTTCTGTTACCCATGGTATCTTTGCAGTTACCTTCTTTGTACCTATGTTTTTTTTTTCGATTTCCGTCATAGTCCTTTCTAGTGATTTCCATTTCTCTTCACCTGTGCTGCTAATTGAGCTATTCCTTATTGCTGTATTTATAGCCTTAGAGAACTTCAAGTATATCTCGTCATTCCTTTGTTCTTCATTCTCCCACATCTTTGCATATTGAGTTTTCCTGATTAATCTCCTAAAATTCAGCCTACTCTTCATCAGTGCTACATTGTGATCTGAGTCTATATCTGCTCCTGGGTAGGCATTACAATCGAGTATACGATTTCGGTATCTCTGTCTAATTGTTATGTAATCTAATTTAAATCGTCCTGCGTCATGTGGGCTTTCCCAATTATACTTCCTCCTCTCGTGATTCTTGAAGCCGGCCGGAGTGGCCGTGCGGTTCTATGCGCTACAGTCTGGAGCCGAGCGACCGCTACGGTCGCTGGTTCAAATGCTGCCTCGGGCATGGATGTGTGTGATGTCCTTAGGTTGGTTAGGTTTAATTAGTTGTAAGTTGTAGGCTACTGATGACCTCAGATGGTAAGTCGCATAGTGCTCAGAGCCATTTTTTTTTTTTTTTTAATTCTTGAACAGAGTATTTCCTATTAGTAGCTGAAATTTATTACAGAACTCGATATTACACTATCTCCTTTCGATTTCCTTGCTCCAAACTCATCTTCTCCTGTAATCTTTTCTTCTACTCCTTCCCCCACAACGGCATTCCATTCCCCCACGACTATTAGATTTGTATCTCCCTTTACGTACTGTAATATCCTTTCAATACCCTCATATACTTTCTCTATCTCTTCATTTTCTGCTTACGACGTCGGCATATATATATATTCACAACTAATTATACTAGCATTACACTATTTTCTTCCGCTGTTGATGTTACTCTGTACTCATCTGACCAGAAATCCTTATCTTCTTTTCATATCACCTCACTGACCTTTATTATATCTACATTAAGGCTCTGCAATTCTCTTTTCCGATTTTCTAGCTTCGCTACGATGCTCAAGCTTCTGATATACTAAGCGCTGCTCGTAGGCCGTTGTCCTTTCATTGGTTATTCAGTGCTTTTCTCATGAACACCTCCACCTTGGCAATTCTCTCCCGTAGATCCGGATGACGTTCTGTTCCCGGATCTTTTGCCAATGGAGAGATCAACATCACACTCTTTCAGTTTCAAGCAGCATATCCTGTGGATACGCGTTATGCCTCTTTAATGCAGTGGATTCCGTTGCCTTTTGCATTCTCACGCTAATGATTATTGCTGATTCTTCCGCCTTTAGGGGCGTTTCCCATCCAAGGACAAAAGAGTGCCTTGGACCTCTGTCCGCTCGTTCACCGTCCTTGACGAGGCCGTTAACAGAGTGAGGGTGATTTCTTATGCCGGATGTCTAAAGCCGCCCAAGTTGATTATTAATCAAAATTTAAGCGACAGTGACTTTCGAATCCGGGACCGAGAAGGTGTTAATTATTAATCATAGATGCTACCCGTAGACCATGTCTGAGTTAGGTAACATTGCAAACAAGTGTTTTCTTTTTTCGAATCTTGTGGCGGTAAATATTTTGAGCGTTGTTTTTGACAATTTCATTACTGCTACTACTTCCAACGCCTCATTAACGTCATCTTCAAGCCCCAATGCATAGAACGTCCGGAGTATCCCAAACGCATGTGTACATAAAACAGTAACTGGATTTCGTAGAAGCCTTTCGAATAGTCTGTGTTCTCCGCACGTGTAACAGCAACTGTCCCACAGCACATTTCTACAACAGTTCGACCAGAGTGGTTATCTGACGTTGATGTCGTATAGAGGTGATGGTCACATTTGTTGTGGGTTGGCAGGAGAGCCAACACAGTGTTCATAGAGGAAGCCGAAAGACACGCGTTTTAGCTCACGCAGGCTGGCGTGAGGTTTGGAACAGGACAAGGAAATTAGACTTTATAAAAAACGGACGTAGCTGGTGGAATCCTTAACTTTAATCCATTAATGGTGAACGTCGCTCTTGACGGTGCATTATTTACAATATCAATAGTAACTGGTAATGGCGCCTTGCTAGGTCGTAGCAAATGACGTAGCTGAAGGCGATGCTAACTATCGTCTTGGCAAATGAGAGCGTATTTTGTCAGTGAATCATCGCTAGCAAAGTCGGTTGTACAACTGGGGCGAGTGCTAGGAAGTCTCTCTAGACCTGCCGTGTGGCGGCGCTCGGTCTGCAATCACTGATAGTGGCGACACGCGGGTCCGACGTGTACTAACGGACCGCGGCCGATTTAAAGGCTACCACCTAGCAAGTGTGGTGTCTGGCGGTGACACCACAACATTAATGTGACTGAACCATGTAGAGGTCCACTACTCGCTGTCTGGGTGACTCTGCACAGATGCATCCAAGTGGCTGACGTCGCTTCTGCAGGTCCATTGTACGCCAAACGCTCCGCTCTGCTAACAAAAAGACAGCGGATCTGCCTATAGGACCCACAAATACTTCTCTCAACAAGGCATAACATGGAAGTTTACAGATCTACGAGCGGCTTGGTGGGGAGTGCTTAGGAAATGAATGGTCAGCTGAGCTAAAATCCTCCGAAAAGTACTCGGACGCTCCACTGTGGAAGAAGAAGGCCCACAGATTGTGGTCTTGTATAGTGAAGTCGCCGTGAACTCGAGGCCCGTCTCTCAAGTTGAAGACGATGTGCTGACTCCAGCACACTCCGTCTTTGGGTGAGAGGCTTACGACGCTGCCAACAAGACCCAAGTCACCGATCGTAACAGACTTGATGAAAGGGCTCAGACTCTGTCAGAAAACAACAGAAGATATGTGGAAGCGTTGAAGAGAGACGTATCACTTCAGTTATTACGACATTCAATGATATGTACATTCTGTGCAAATTAGTTGGTATAATACTTCGCGTTAAATTCACTTCCTAGTTGGAAAGTTCAAGATGATTATTTCTTTTTGTAAATTCAGATTTAGTACGCAGGTTACAATCACACGCAGCCTTGGTTCCAAGTAGTTTGCTCTAAGCTCCTCAATAGATAGGAGCATCGTACATTAATGGAACATATACTTTCCATAACTCAAAACTGTATAAAACTTCAGCAGTACATACGAGTCCCATCTATCATGAAATTGATACCTATCACGTGAATATAGTGGTAGACGTAGAATTAAATACAAAACATCTCCTACCTCAAAGTGTAGACCAGGGTCAAATTTCACAGACTGATGTATTTTCCGTTTTTCTTCAATACTAAACGTTTTCATCATGAGGACAGATATGCCTCATGTAATTAAATAGTAGGGTAACATTAGATACAGGTTCTGTTTTCTGTTACGTACCAGAAATTGCACGAAGTACCTTGTAGAACGATCTTGAATTTTGCTAATCTCTTGCTGGCTATAAGATGTCGATTGGTCTTTATAATAATTACAAATGTTTGTGGTGTGAAACGTATTTACTTAATTTACATTAAAACAGCTCAACTGTCACTTATTCATCTTATCCTAAAATGGAGGTACACATTAACTTTACTATGAACCCTGATCCTCCGAACGTGTACAGTGGCCCAGCATTGTATATAAAGAAACTGGACTGAGTAATTGAAGAGACAATCTCAGCTTAAGAAGGATGAGACTGTGGTAGGCTTCATCATTAAAATTCCGTACATTAAAACCATTGTACTTTATAATTTCACAATACAGAAATTTTCGACCGACCTTGCATCCTCGATCACGAATGCTCCACACATTTGAGAACTGTGCTTCACATTTCAATCATTCCGACCGCCAGACACGGCCCTAGTATTGTATATATATAACCACGACTGCCACCAAGCAGATTAGCAACCTCCAAAATTTCAGATTTACTAACATATCTTTAATTTTCTGTTGCTTTCTTATGCCCCCTCTCCACACTCAATGTCCACTACTTTTGGTGCGTGGGGTGTTAAGTCGCTGGTATTTTTGTCCAGCTAGTAAGTTCGAACTTTGTCCATACGTTTCAGACTTATGCTTCCCTCTGCTATGCAGTCCTTCCTTCGCAATACTTAATTCAGGAAGCAGAGCATACATGTACAGAGCTTGGTTGAAATTACTACACACTTCAACAACTATATTTCACTCCATAGTACCGCCAGTTCTATTCCCAAGGATTAAAAGATGCAATAACTGTAAATAATGAGCAGAGGAACACCAATGTCTTTGCATTCTCCATGAAGAATTTTTATATTGTTTTCATCTGACCACACCCTCCCTTTCAGTTTTAACCCAAACCCTGATGGGGCAGTATTACCACAACCGCTTAGTTCTTCATAGTAGATCACCAATAAACCGATACACGAAACGGTTCAAATGGCTCTGAACACTATGGGACTTAACTTCTGAGGTCATCAGTCCCCTATAACTTAGAACTACTTAAACCTAACTAACCCAAGGACATCACACACATCCATGCCCGAGGCAGGATTCGAACCTGCGACCGTAGCGGTCACGCAGTTCCAGACTGTAGAGCCTAGAACCGTTCGGCAACCCCGGCCGGCTCAAACTTCTGTGTTAAATATTCCACATTAGGCATATGGGGGAGAGTAAGCTTAGCAAATGTTCCAAATTTTACTTATTGTTTGTTGGAAGCCACTAATGTCTATCATTATCAAGCACACTGCACACAGACTAGTGCAGCGCCACAAAACTCCATCAAGAAGGCGTTGACGCGCGCGCCAATAGAAAGAGCGGTCAGCGTCACACCTCCATGAAGACAAGAGTTGAGCGCCCCTTTCATCGCTGATTTAACCAGCCGCACATCGCTGGTCACCCCAGTTCGAATCGCAGACTTGGAGAGCATCAGTGTTGAGTAATAGGAAGCCGAGTCTTAGCCTATGTTCTGCGAACAGTATAGTAAAATGTACTTACATGTAATAGGCGCAGGAAGCAACTAAAGTTTCTTCCCTTGTAGAAATAAAGTCTCATATTAATGCATGTGAAATATACAGGTCCTCTTTTGATTCTTACCACTGGCCATCGTAGCTTCTCTCCTTCCTTGTTTGTGAGCCGGCCGCAGTGGCCGTGCGGTTAAAGGCGCTGGAGTCTGGAACCGCAAGACCGCTACGGTCGCAGGTTCGAATCCTGCCTCGGGCATGGATGTTTGTGATGTCCTTAGGTTAGTTAGGTTTAACTAGTTCTAAGTTCTAGGGGACTAATGACCTCAGCAGTTGAGTCCCATAGTGCTCAGAGCCATTTGAACCAACCTTGTTTGTGTTGGTGGTGACTCCTTTAGTGGCCGACACAATAACTAGCGACTACGGTTCAGGAACGAACGCTGCCTTCACTCTACGCCGCTCCGTCACGTCGCGTCACTAATATTTCTCTCTATCCTTTCAGAGGCACATTGCTACTAACTGAACCCTGGTACTACTCTTCACAAAATCAACCATCTCACTACAGTTATTTAAAGGAGATAGGAAGCCCAGGTTCACTGGTAACGGACAAGCATTTGATTATTGTAGAATTTTAATTTGACTCAAAACAAATTTTATTATGAACTTCAGTTCTGACATTTGCCTTCTTACTGATGCGATATACATATCTATACGTTCACTCAATTAAAAGAACACGAGAATGAATCACATTATTTTGCGTCCGCAACGAAAATCATTGATAGTCGGTACGGTGAATAATCTATAATAAACAATCGTTCTTGTTTAACCATATCTGAAAACATTAATAACATTGTACAGTTCCAACCAAAGTTACACAGGCATACAATTCCACAACTTCATTAACAACAAGACCTCTGAAAGCTTGATAAAACCGAACTGCCCACATAAAGGTCCACAGTGAAACATGCTTAAACCAAAAATACAAGGTGGGCCAACCACGGTCGCAAAACTTGTACACAGAAGTAATAACAAGTTGTATGTTCATTAATCATATACAGATGATTAAAATAGGTGTTCAATAAGAATGGCTACTAATAACTGAACCAGTAAAATAACTTACAGGAACGCTAATATTATAACAGTGTTGCCTCACTTAACTAACGGACATAATGACTCAGAATGATTCCCAAATTGCACTTAACTTTAGAGAACAGCAAGGCCGATAGCAGTGTTTGGAAGCAATAACGCTACGACCGGCAGACAATACAACCTTTCACTGTCCACAGCTTGAGCACAGGGTCACATAGCAGCCGGTATATATTTATATATAATCCGACCGGCACCACAATGAGCAGTACTGACAATCAATAACCGCGCCGACACCATGGAACAAGCAGTCTTAACAAATGGCCTGCAGTACAATTAGGTTTCAATGAAAACAAGGTCAAATCACAGCCACACTGGAATAAATAATAAGCACACTCCCTAATTCTTACGGAGCAATACTCGAACATTACCCATCTCACAGTAAATTAGCGGGAAACTTTAGAGATCACTTCCGGTTGCCTTAAAGCACTTTCAACATTAAATAAACTCACTAAATGCTGCCGTGACAAATGATTAAACCATCAACTCCACCGCTGTCGGACACGTATACGAACACAGCCAGTCCCAAATCTAGCAATATGCGCTAAATCAAGTTAAATTTTGCTTAAAACCACGTAAAACACACACTCCACATTTAAACAGAAACAGAATGTGGAACATAAGTCTCCTTAAAAATAGCCACTGTGGAACCAAGTTCAGAACCGTCTGCGACAGCTACCCATGCCACCATAAGTTTCAACAATCTTCTTAGTTGAACACTGAATAAAAGTCATACGTAGCTTGGAGCTTGCAAATTACGACCTGGGAAGCTGTTCGGCGTGAGACGACGAACCCACCACAATTTTGCACGTCACGGCGGCCAATGATCGGCATCGCACATCCGGCGCGTCCCGAAAGATACAGGCGGCGAGCACGGCGAGGCCTATGCACCATGGTTAGGGACGCGGGCTTGTTTTCAACTCAAGTTGGTTCGTTGGACGCCGACCAGAGACTCACTCATCACACGTTCACCCAGGAAAAACGCCGGAAGAGCAGTTAAAAACGGCAGGGCAGCCGAATATCGGTATCTGCGATGCAAGTGAGGTACCCTAGCGCCAGCCGCCACGGCTCACTAATTGTGTTCTTTATTGCAGGTTAGCCATAACGCATCTGTTATTGTGTATTTGTTTTCCTTAGAACTTTGTTGTACCGCTTCTCTCATTAAAGTGGCCTCCAACCCTCCTCTTAACGACACCTGCGCCTGCATCTCCGGTTGATGCTGATTTTGATATAATGCAGTTAATTAATTTTTATAACCACCAAATATCACAGCTGATGACAGCAGACCACCAACTCGTTACTGCACGATCCGCTCCTGCGTCTACACCGCCACAATAGCCAGACGCATACACGGCACAGCCTCTGTGCATTCCACCGTTCCCAGCTTTCAGCGACTAACAAGAGGAATGGAACGAGTGCTGTGTCCAGTTCAAAGCTCATTGAGCTACACATCAAGGGAAGGTTCTGTGAAGTTTCCTTATTTCTAGCTAAAGGCTGGAAGAGTGCTTTCCCATCTGGCTAAGAAGTTATTCTCTTTAGTAGGCCAGAGTTGCTAGTTTTTGAAGATTTAGCTTCCGCCCTCAGTAATGATTACGAGGATCAGGTTTATGTTGCTGCAGCTTGTTACAAGCTCTTTCGGTTGCGAAAAAAACTAGAACAGACATGCCGTAATTGGGTCACTGAACTTAAGGGTTTGACACGACAGTATCATGGTCAATGCAGCTGCTTAAAGCACTATGGTGACGAGATGATTCGTGATGCAGTCACGTATAATGTGCCAGATGATAAGATTTAGGAGAAAATCTCAAACATTCTGATCCTACTTTCAAATAAGTGTTACAAATTGTTGAACAGCATGACTCGTGAGATAGTGCCGTGGAACACATTGAGGTAGCTTCCATTTGCAGTGTAACGCTAAGTGTAAAACAGGTACGCCTTGCGACTGACCGCCACACACACACACACGCCACTACGCCGTGGCTAGATTAGACGTGTCGCCGCATGTGGCTGCTGTAAAATCACGTCCGTGCTGCTTCTCCACGCATTACACACAAAATTATTCTTTGTGTAGAGCGACTGGTTTTGTTTGCGGGAAGCCAGGTCATGTATAGTCTGTGTGCTTGCAACAGAAAAAGAATTATGCCCAAGTTCGCTTTTTAAATGCAGAGCATCATCTCCCCTTAATGATCGTAGTTTTTTTTTTTTAACGGCTACTAGTACTAGTAATGACCATATTCAGAATGTGCCTTCATCCCAACCAAGTGCTGCACAACGATGGTCAAAACACTGTTTGTAAACTTATTAACTGCTGGATGTTGTGAGCGACTTCAGTTAGACACTGGATCTTCCATTACAGTGCTTAATCGTTAACTAATGAACAGTTGGTTTCCCCATGATTGACAAACTCTTGCATACAACTTGTTGCATGTAACGATCAGGACATTCCAGTGCTTGGTACATGTAGTTCGCCTGCAACATACCAGTCTTCCACCAAATCAGTGACATTTACAATTTTGCATTCCCCAGGTCATGAAAATATTTTTGGTTTACATTTATTTAATTTCTGTGGTCTTCATATTCAGGACAATGAACTTCCCGTATCTGCTTTCAGCCCAACAAGACAGTGTTACTCAGCTGATTAAGGAGTTTCCCGATTTATTTTCTGAAGGACTTGGCAGAGCAACCAGTATTGTCACGCACGTTACAATGAAGGACAATGCGCAACCTAGCTTTCTCTCATGCAAGTGCAAGTGAAATTAACGGATGAAAAGTCAGTGGTGTTACTGCTCCTAACAAGAATAGTCAATGGACTTCCCCTTAATAATCTTACCAAAGCCTTGAGGAAGACTTTGTCTTTGTGTTGACTTAAAATCCACTGTGATTCCACGAAGAGTAATTGACACTTATCTGAACAATAATGATGCATAACCATTGCTTCGTCCTGAGAAATTAATGGACAGGCCTGGCGCAGGCCGCTGTTTTCCAAGGATCGACTTATGCGTTGCATATTTACAAATTCAGCTATTTGCAAATTCCGCTAGATGACGAGTCTCAGAAAGTGCTTGTGATTAACACAAATTTAGGATAGTTCCAAATTTTCCGCTTACCCTTAGGCAGCGCCTCCGCACATGCCATATTCCAACGCTACTTGGAACAGCTTACTGCTGAAGTAACCGCTACGGTCGCAGGTTCGAATCCTGTCTCGGGTATGGATGTGTGTGATGTCGTTAGGTTAGTTAGGCTCAAGTAGTTCTAAGTTCTAGGGGACTGAGGACCTCAGAAGTTATGTCCCATAGTGCTCAGAGCCATTTGAATCATTTTGAACCGGGCATAGACGCCCACTTTGATCAGACGACGTCCCAGCGTCGCGTTTACTCTGAAAATCTGTCGGCACCGCCGCAAACGTTTTCAGGTTGGCCAAAGCCTCAATCGCTGTGGCATATTGACTTTTCTGGTTCCTTTTAGAACACTCTTTGGCTTATTGTTGTGGATTCTTCAGTGGCCATGAACTCGACTATGCCTCATAGTACCATTCAGTCTTTGTCATCTACCTGTTACCTGGAATGTTGGTGGAAGTGTTGGTTACAGTTTACGGATTAGAACTTTGAACAGTTTTGTACAGCCAATGGCATCACTCACCTTACCAGTTCTTTGTTTATCCTCAGTCGAAAGGAGAAGCGGAACGATTTGTGGGTACGTTCAAGCAGTAGATGAATAACATACGTGCCTCCCACACACGGGAGCAATCGCTGATGCTCTTCCTCGCAACGTCGGCTCCCAGCCCCGTGACAGTCCGTCGTCGGCGGAGCTTCTCCATGGCTGGCGCCACAGCACTCTGTTCCTGTTGCTGCACCCACAGCAGCGCTAGGCGCCTCCCACGCTGCGCTTTGCGCCTAACGATTCTAGTCCTTTAAATTTGGGCTCACCAGGCGTTGGGAAAGAGAAATATTTCTTCGAAATTTGGGAGCTTGCAAGTCTTTAAATCAAGGCCCTACTGGCTTGATGCGCCGCCATTTGAGCCAGATTCGCGCTTGTCGTTTGCGAGATTCTTCTGCAGATTTTCTGTCCCTAGATTCCCATCCACTGCCGGCCCCGGGTGCCTTTTTGGCACGCCTGCTGAACCAAGGGAGCTGGACCCAACACCTTTGCTGCCGAAGCAGCTCGTCCCGACGCCCGTCATGGACCCGGTGCCACCACCGTCGCCGTCGTCATCGCCGGCGCAGTCTTCATCACCGCCCCCTTCGGTTTCCGTCGGAGTAACTCAGGATGAGGGTGGGTGTCTTTTCGGTGGATTTCTGAGCGACGTTCGCATCGGAGAGCGTCCGAGGGGCGCCCAGTTGCAGCTCTAGGCTTCTCACACCACCCAGCTTCCTGCCTCCTCTCCCCCCACCCCTCCACCGCACCCCACCCCACCAGGGGTCGTAAGATAGTTTCCTACACGGTAGCGGTGCGGAATTTTGGACTGGGCTGGGGTGGAGGGGTGTGCTGTCCTAAAACGTCGACTGCACACCGACCAGAAGAGCCCCGCGAAACGGCACCAAGAAGGCGCTGATCCTGGTGCCAATGGAAAGAGAAGACAGAGTTCAGCACCCAAGTCAACGTTGCTTTAACCAGCCTACGATAGCTGGTCGTCCCAGTTCGGTCGCAGACGTCGAGAGAAACAGCACTAATAGGAAGCCGATACTAGGTCTGCGTCCTGCGAGCAGTATAGTGAAAAGTACTTGCATGTAGGAGTTTCTCTTCTTTTCAGAAATTATATTACTCGGCGTATGATGCATACAGATCATTCGGATTCCTGCCACCGGCCATCGCAAATTCTCTCCTTCCTCGTTCTGCCGGTGCTGGCTCCCATAGTGGCCGACGTAAGAGGATGAGTATATTCTGGATAATTAGCGCTCCATTTTATGCAAGAGGTAGTATATCTATCATCTCAACAATTATGACGCTATATCCACTGAAACACGTGTCGTACAATGATACAATTGTGCTGCAAGTGATAAATCTTTTTCCTTTCATCAGTTAGTGTGTGGTCAGCGACAAAAAAGGACTTGCAATGGTTAGAAATCATGCAACAATGCTTTTGCAAATCTGTAAGTGCTGGCTGAATATAGTATGCATATTTCCAAGCAGCGAATTAAACTGACTCAGGGCACAAACACAGTACGAAGTTGTTCAAATGTTCAAATGTGTGTGAACTCCATGCCCGATGATAAATTCTTTCACCACTTAAAGCGTCACTCTTAGTATTTTAACAGATGTACCGTAACGACAGTGCCGAAAATGCGCCTCGTAGTAGGTTAATAACTACTTCGGAACAAATTGCTAATTGTGAGGGCCCATTATCATCACAACACGAGTTATTAGCTATTACTGTACTCATAACTCTTGAGAGTCAATTTATCCAACTGCTTAATCTCATAATTGATAAGAATAGTGCAATAACACCTACTAACTTGTTAGGGATTGATCGTAGAATTGCATATGCAAATACGAAGTGTCATTCTGGTTGAAAGTGAACTGGTGTTACTAATGGATTGACAGCTGACCCTGCTTTTGTCGAGGTAGAATTTTAAAGTAATTGCTGCCCACTGACAATTTTTAGAATAAATCCTAATTGTCGTTATGAGTAACAATGCTGGGCAGCAGTTGTCTCTCTGCAGTCGAAAGGCAAAGCATATGTATTGGCCAGCAATATTTGTCTACAGCTGCTAATTTGTTCCAGTCTACAATTACTAGCACAGTATTATTTTATTTCAGCCTTTCAGCGTCAAATGACAGAACTCAAATAGTCGCTCGGAGAATATTAATTGTGAATGTTTCAAAGTATTTGCTGTGTCTTAGACAGTAAATAGCATGGTTCTTAATCTCATAGCTGCCCATTATTACCCGCTCCCTCAAACCATCAATCATTTGATTATATCTGTCTCTTAATGATGAAGTTGAGAAAGGCAACAGTATCGATGAAATTGTAGCATTACCAACGCCGTCCCGTTGTAAAATATACTGTTCAGTCTATCGCTTAGAATATTTCAATAATCGAACCTGAATCATTGAAAATCGTAGAAATACAGCTCTTCAGCTACACAATATTATATTAGACCGAATTGCGGGAAAAATGTTCTTAAAATATGTGATATGGATGACTGAATTAAAAATAAGGTCAAAATAAGTGAAAGCATAGGAAACACGGGACCTTGCTACCCTCATACAAATATAAAAGAATGCGCTCAATTTGTACACACACATGGGGCGACAGCGTGTGGTGTCCGTAAGTGTGCGCCTCCGCGCTCGCGTGTCCAGGTCGCCGTGACTGATGGGGCCACCAGGTGCTGCAAAAACGCGGCCGGCAGCGCAGGGAGCGTGTCTCGTGCATTATACAGCAGACGGACGTGTACTCATAATGTAAACATGCTGCGCCCGAGCGCGGCGGAACCGCAGCTCAGCAGGGGTGCGCCGACACGAGCGCCTGTCTTGTCCAACCCTCATCGCCGGTCTCACGTCCTGCCCGCAGCCTGCTCGGCACCTGATTATCTCACCTAACGCACGGTAGTACAACATCGGATCAACAATGTCATTTATGGGCATTGGAATGTGTACGTTTAAGCAACAAATCGTTTGAAACAATAGGAATACGGAATGGCCTGCCGCGGTGGCCGAGCGGTTCTAGGCGCTTCAGTCCGGAACCGCGCGACTGCTCTGGTCACAGTTTCGAACCCTGCCTCGGTCATGGATGTGTATGATGTCTTTAGGTTAGTTAGGTTTAAGTGTTCTAAGTTCCAGGGGACTGATGACCTAAGATGTTGAGTCCCATAGTTTTCAGAGCCATTTGAACCAATACGGGATGTAAGATAAATACATTGAAATATTTTACAAACTTCTCAACAAGGACTTGAGGTATTCAGGATGTTAACTGAAGGTCTAACTCAGTGCTTCCTAGCCTGGAAGAGGGGCATAGGGAGGGGGCAGGTTGGGGGAGGGGGGCTCTGAAGAGCTCTGAAGAAAACAAAAACTCATGGTGAGACAAGCCCAAAATTTTATATTCTTGTTACAGTTAACAAGAGCATTTTTTGTACCCTTAGCAGCAACAACGTTGCCTCGAGCATCACTAAGTTATTGCTGATCCAAACATTCTTCAGTCTGCACTCTGAGACCCTATGGGTTGTATGGGAATGGTGTGATTTACGAATTAAAATACAGCCTCTCTCATGATCCCTAGGAAAATCATAGTTCTAAACTATTCACAAGTTCTGTATCGGCTCGAAGCCCTCATGTAGTACTGGAAAAGTTCACCCGCACATTGTACAACACGAACACTTCAGTGAGCCCCGGTAAATGTTGTAGGACTTACAAGATTGGGTACGTTTCGTCTATGGGGCGCCAACTCACATTCATCGCAATATACCCAATGTTCCACAAAATTATATAATACAAATGTAGGCAACATTTTCTAAGCAAAAATCACGTAAGCATTCACGTATTTTATAAAGTTTCGCAAATTCGAGTTTATTTCCAGTCAGAACATGGGAAAATCGAAAGTTACAGTTCACAACAAATTAATTTGAGAATGTGATCTTGGAAGTGGCTGGATAAACCACGATTAAATAATGTGGAAAACTGTTAAAGTTCCACAGTTTCTCTAACTGTACATTCCACAGTGACTACTCACAGAATCCTTCTAAGACCGGGTTGTATCACGCGGAACTCGAAAAATAACAATCCACCACATACAGAAGAATTTCTTTGTCCGAAAGTCTGAATAATTCACACACGCGAACTATCGGCTATTTCACCGCTCATGAGATGAAACTTTCCCTAACACAGACTAACATAGCCCAACCGCCTCCAACGGCGTCCGAACTCCTCTTCAAAATGTCGTTTTTCACCCAAGTAACCTCGGTCAAGCACCACTGTAGTCAATTAAGCTACCGGGTATGAAAATTGCTGAAATTCTTAATTCTATCCTTTTATGCCCATAAGATACATCATATCATGCGTAAATGGTCCGAGAGATGCTATGCTTCTATCAGGTTTCTTTCATCTTTCATCGTTTATTCATAAACAATAACTTCTATGGTTTTCCTCCGTTTTCTAATTTATAAGTGTAAATATGAACAAACAATTGAAGTTATGCATTAAATAATTTCCTATGGGTCGAAAGCTTTCAGTACTGCCGCTATATTTAATGATATTCAGTTCATTTGGTAAAAAACCTATTTTTAATTGCGCGAAATCCACTTTTCGGCGTCTCTTTTGAATAGGTGAATAATTTCAATAAATCTACTGTCACAGTCCGATACAGATCTGCAAGATGTATCCGTAGACACCTCGTTCGTTGCAGTCCATATTGCATCACCGTGATATTCACTTTTCCATTTCAGGAATTATTTATAACATTTAACTTACAATTACTTAGTAGCTAATGCGGATGTCTAAGGCGCGTCTTCACACGCATAATTGTCCATCATTTCACTGCAAATGAGCCTACATACTCTTCAGTGACATATATGGTTCAATATTTATTGGTTTTTGCACTAGACGTGAAAAGCGGGCATGAGAAACGAGCGGCCATTGTGCTGCTCAACGGACAGGTTTTCCCGGTCACGCGGTCACCTTAGCGCCGGATGGAAGTCCAAAGATGCCATAGTGTTACACTCGCCCTCCACGAGCACCTGTTAAGCTGATTTCAACTGTGTTTTTTTCTTACTTTGAGTGAAAACGTGTGCTAAAAAGAAGATTGTGAATAACATATTACGCACGGAGTCTTGTTCGTGGAACAAGACTATGTCCAACTGCCCCAGCGTGCTGTGTATAATAAAGTCTTCAGCAAGACTTTTCGCAACATGAGCGTCTGGAACACAGTCCAGCAACAGCTCAGCCGGCGTTAAAAATAAATCAAGAGAGTTTTTGTTTGAGAAAACAAATTCCTTAAGTGAGATGAAGCTACTGGAATTTACTAAGATCTTCCCGCAGAAGAATGAGAATATTCAAATAAGGTGTATCGTGGGATAGAAGAAATAGCCCTCAATGCGAAAGAGCAGCTAGTTAAATGACTGAAAATGTGATGTTCTATAGATATAACGCACCAGTGTCTCTTAATAGAATACTGGCGATTTGTGGGCGGGAAGAAAATTGTGTAAGAATCATTGTTTTCTAAAATAACGAAAACAACATCAAAAGGCTCAATGTATTTTCTGTCGTTAAGAATTTTTGGTTGAAAATTGTTTGTCTTGAGACAGACGTATGGGAATTTGTACTGACGGAGCACCAGCCATGTTAGGTTCACTGTCTGGCTTCCTACGTATTGTCAATGAAAAAGATCCTAATTTTATTGGTTCTTACTGCAGTCCACAGATAACCCTAGCTTGTTTAACTTTACCTGTGAAAGTGAACTCTGCACTAAAGAGTGGCCATCAATATAGGTAGTAAAAGTAAGTCAACTGTTCTGAATACTCATTCTCTCCTAGTCCTATGTATTGATCTCAGTGTTAAATGTCACGTGTTTGTGGTCGAGTAACGTGATTCTTCAGTTTCAAACACACGTCTGGTGGATTTAAGAAAGAAGTGTGCTCGGCAAGCTGTATGGTGTGTTCAAAATGCTCAAATGTGTGTGAAATACTATGGGACTTAACTGATATGGTCATCAGTCCCTAAGCTTACACACTACTTAACCTAAATTATCCTAAGGACAAACACACACACCCACGCCCGAGGGAGGACTCGAACCTCCGTCGGGACCAGCCGCACAGACCATGACTGCACGCCTTAGACCGCTCAGCTAATCCCACGCGGCTGTATGGTATGAAAGCAGTAGTAAAACTGTTTGTTTTGATTCAATGAAAAGCTGAGCTCCGTCATTCATTCATTGACGATTGCTTTCGCTTCCCTTAACATACCACGAAGAATAGTTGGAACACGAAATAACCTTCATTTAAAACTACATGATAGAAACACTACAACATGGATACCAACGATGTCATAAGGACCTTCTTCAAAAAGATAACCTATGGAAGGGTCGCCTGGGTGCTCCCATTAGCAACTTTTCGTCATTCATAGGATTCACTGAATTCTACACTGCGCAACAGAATCAGAAGATCACTTCTTCGTATCTTCCTGCTTGTGTTCTACTAGAACACAGTGTAAGAGGTCGGAGCAGATGTAATTTCGATGTATTGCTCATGCGCTGCCTGCGATATGCAAGATATAAGAGAATCTCTGACCAGCGAGCAGTGTTGACTGCAGTAGGAACTGTGTAGCTGTAGCAGTAAGTTGTTGCTAGTCTGCTGTCTGCTCTCGTCTGGTCTGGTGAATCGTGTTGGCTGGGCCGGTCGTGGTGCAGCGATGCCGGAGCCTGAGTATTATTGTATAAGGTAAAAAGCAGCCTCGCACATATGTAGTAATGTTATCTCAAGTCCCATGTAAATGTTTTAAAAATGTCCTAATAATAATCTTTCTCATAAAAAGTAACTTTTAACACCCATTCATTTCAATTTAAAGAATTTACCAATTTCTCCAATCCATGATCACCCCGATTGTTGCAAAAGAAAAATCAGTTGCTTCCTTTCATAAATGACAAATCTATCGGCCAGCATTGCACAGGACTGTGCCAAATAAAATGTATAGTAAGTGCAGATACATATGCGTTATCCGGCGACTTCATTGAGGTAAGAATTTTTCTATTTTATTCAGAATGATCTTTCAGGGCCATGACGCAGCACTGCTGACGTCCAAAATTTGCCAGGTTAAATTCACAGTCAAAAGTTATAAGTCACAGTGAAAAGTTATAAGTGAGCGACAATTTAATTGAGAGGTTTGTTACATTGTATTATTACCAGGTTACGGAAATTATTTTGTTGGGACTATACACTTAATGTGAACGACATAATTGTAATTTTTACTGCTGAGAAGTTTAGGAATTTTTCTGTTTTGAGGTTACACTGGAGAAAGAAATTAGTTTTGAGCTTACATTAAATGAGAAAAGAATTTTGTGGAGAGGTTAAATGTGAATGAATTTTGTGGGAAGGTTAAATGTGAATGGAATTTTGTGGGGATTTTAATTCAGAATTAATTTTGTGGGGAGGTTACAACAGAGGTTTGAAATCTGGCTCAAAGGTGCCCACAACCTTCTTCTGTAATGGTGTAAAAATGTCGCCCTCTGGTTCCAGGTGTCGAAACATGCGAATGAAAGGCTAGAGCTCAGAAGTTCATATGATGTGTGGAGTGGATTCATATATGTGACACTGGCACGAAATATCCCCACAGTTACGTCTATCGTCACCGTAGACGTGTTACACGTTCCTTCATACCCACATTTCATCCCCTCTTTTGGGACCTTTGCGTTGGAGGGCAGAACAACCAGCTTTGAAATCAAGCGGTTTCCTTATGACAGGCCAAGGAAAATATTTCAGACTTATAATCGCACAGAATCGACGCGGAGGACCTCATAGGTTGGAACAAACTGCGTGAATGAAATCATGCCTTTCCTTGGCGCATTTCGCGGCACAAAACGGCATTTTCACAAAGCGAGTAGCTACAGGACGACTTTCTTGTAACCTCTGACGCAACTCGCAGCCCCGGACGTTCCATTCCCTCTGTATAGGTGGCGGCCCAGCATTCACATTGAACGTGATTGTAGTGTTTGGAGTGCTGTGCGACTGCAACTTTTCTCTTGTATACTGGTTCGAACCACCAGGGCCGTTGATTCTCATGCGACGACATTTGAACGTGATAGGAAGCAGAAAAAGGTGCATATGCTTTTTCATTGCTCTTGCTTCACGCCCTCCTGTGACCTGATCGTGGCGGGGAGCGACTCTTACGCGCGCGTGAATAAAACATCACAGGATCCTTCTAAAACCCAGCAGTTCGGTGCCAACAGCTCACATTTACTAACAATTCTAAAACTATTACTTTATAGAGCAATCGTGCGAAGTAGCTGTAGACGCTTTCTGGCACGCAGCCATTTGACACCCCCTCTGATGCCAGTTGTTCAAGTGAACAAGATATTACGTATTTACAGAACACATCAAGACATTTCTGTTTTGGCTACCAAGTCCTTTGGAAGACTACATATTGTATTTCTTCTACATCTGATATACCACTTTTACCACTGTGTGGATCAAAGATTGTTGTGAAATAAAGTTTTTCGAAAGAAATGGTATACAAATAAATAAGCAAGCACAGAAACAGAAGATATTCTGCCATTTTAAATGGCTGCATCAGGTTTAAATGTACGCTGGCCACTGGTCTAACACTTACATATCCTTCACAACAACGGTATAGAGCTTACGAAGTGCATTGACAGACGAAGTGCCAGTTTAACAACTCACAAGTGCAGCCGACAGCTTGGTTCAAATGGCTCTGAGCACTATGGGACTTAACATCTGAGGTCATCAGTTCCCTAGAACTTAGAACTACTTAAACGTAACTAACCTAAGGACATCACACACATCCATGCTCAAGGTACGGATCCACACTGAAGCGCCTAGAACCGTTCGGCCACACTGGCCGACCAGACGGCTTGGCCCAGCAGCGATTTTGCACAAAGACTTCAACACTCTTGACTACCATTCGTTGATGTCTCGTTCTTACTTAACGTCTTCAACAAATCCTCGAATACCTTTTTTTATTTCTGTCCAAGCTACAGCGAAAATCTGACAATGGGTGTCCTACTTATAAGGAGACCCAGCAAACATCTTATAAAAATATTAATAAAAGATGATATTGAACCAAGTTTGTACATGACATACAGTTATGTCTGAAAATTGAAGGTGAAGACGGTGCTGGTGATGAACTCCGGCTCACCGTTCCAGTCCCCCCCCCCCTTCCTCCCACACCCCTTCCCCCCACCGGCTGTATTAACTGTTTAAAAGGAGCCGCATGTCAGTGAACGTGCTACCAGAGTATTAGATTTCATGGCGGATGTTCTCAAATGATTCGCGGATGTGCTATCGTTGTGAAACGTGGCAACACTGAGGGCCTTACGCGCTTTGTATCGGTTTCGTGCTACAGCGTAGCGTGGTTTAGTATACCTGGTGTTTCGTGTGACTTAGTTCCACCAGTGCTATTTGATTTTGACGATGTAAAGATCACCAGTGTAAGACATATCAGAAATAGTATTTCGAATGTTGCAGTGGTCGATATAAGCCATCTAAATATGAGTCTTCATAAAGAAGGTGAAGACAAAGGCTGTTGGCACGCGCATTTATCGACATTAAGAGCGGCTGAGGAAAACGTCAAGAGTGTTGGCCCTAACAAGAAACTCTGTTCGCCGTTTATAAAAGGAATATGCACTATTGCAGGACGTGTCACTGAGTTGCTAACAACGGAGCCCGGCATCCGTATAAGTTTGCAGTTGTTCATGAGCTGATAAAAGACTGACCATGAAAAACTCCCGGCATACTACCGTTGGATTTAGAGAGTTATGTGAATCGTGGATCTACTTGTCAGCATACTGAACTCACGAGACATGTTTACGGGGTACTGACAACTTATACGCAGTCGTTGAGGAAACCTTTCACAGAAGGTAGATATGTTCTGTGCTTTACCACAGCAGCGCATCAGTGGGCCAAGTTTTTGACACTAGTGTTACCAATGGAGTGTACTTGGTATTGTTTCATGAATTTGTGAATTCTGTTACATGACGAGGAAGTAACACTCGGTTAGTACTATCAAAATGAGGCAACAGCATACACGTTTAAAGTGCGTATTGCTGCTGTGAAATCATTTTCCCTGGCACAGTGATTACGAAAGAATTATGCAACCCATGTAATATGTCTTCACACCCGCACCCTACCCGAATTTTATGTGTAGTGCCACCTTAACTGTTATGTATACAAAAAGGAACCAGTAGCGTTGATGAATAACGTGACAACATCTGGAGTGAAATCCAGGCACTTAAAACCCAATCCTGCGGCAGAGACAGGAACACACATTCAGCGTCATATTGAACTGTGTATGCAGATGTGGTCAGTCACTTCCTGCACCTCTTGTATGTAATTTCATTTTGCAGCCATAAAGGTATGTCTGTATACATACACTCATGCTCATAAATTAAGGATAATTGCAGAATGTGCTGCCACACAACATGGCACTACACAAAACTGGCGCTAATAGCATAGGCACATAGGGAACACACATGACACACATCTGGAAGTCCACAGTATTGGAGATAAGTTGAGAAAAGCGCCCCGAAAGACATGTGCTACAAAATGCCATGTTTCCTGCACATGTACCCCGACATCAATATGGGATATGAACACCATGCAAACGTACACAGGCCGCACAACGGGTTGGCATACTCTGGATCAAGTGGTCGAGCAGCTGCTGGGGTGTAGCCTCCCATTCTTGTACCAGTGCCTGTCGGAGCTCATGAAGTGTCGGAGGAGTTTGAAGACGTGCGGCGATACCTCGAGCTAGAGCATCCCACATGTGCCCGATGGTGTTTACGTCTGGAGAATAGGCAGGCCACTCCATTCGCCCGGTATCTTCTGTTTCAAGGTGCTCCTCCACGATGGCAGCTCGGGGGGAGGGGGGGGGCGTGCGTTACCATCCATCGGATCGGGGTGAGGTGGGACCCACTGCATCCCTGAAAAGGCGGACATACTGGTACAAAATGACGTCCAGATACGCCT
The DNA here is from genome assembly GCF_021461385.2 of Schistocerca piceifrons. NCBI lineage: Eukaryota > Metazoa > Arthropoda > Insecta > Orthoptera > Acrididae > Schistocerca > Schistocerca piceifrons. The sequence goes on along the minus strand of NC_060144.1, from coordinate 287,218,291 downwards.
GACCTGCTACAGTTCCTCTGTGAAAGACATGTGCGGGTGTACGTGCACCAATCATCAATCACGACCCCCATACAGGTCTCTTTCAAGGACATTAAGGGGTTGGTGTCTGGTTCCTGGTTGAAGCCAGGTGAAAACCCGGCGAGAATCACTGTTCAGAATTTATCTAGACTCGTCCGTGTACATAACCTACGACCACTGTTCCAATGACCAGGCTTTACGGGCTCTCCTGTGTCCCGTGGTCAGTAGACTACACCTTGCAGGTCTCCGGGTGAACAAACCATGCCTGTTCAGTCGTCTGTAGCCCCGTGTGTCTGGAGACAACAGTTCCAGTGGCTGCGTAAGTTCGCGAGCAGGGCTACCTGCAGTACTCCGTGACCGTCTCATGGTGAGATATCGGTCTTCTTGTGGTGTTGTATACTGTGGACATCCGGTAATGCAGCGCCTGGACACGTTTCCTCTCTGCTGGAATCGTTGCCATAATCTTGAGATCATACTCTGTGGCACACGGAGGGCCCGTGCTACGACCAGTTGTGTTTGACAAGCCTGCAGTCGCCCTAGTATTCTACCCGCCATAACGCCTTAAATATGTGTTCTTTGAGCCATTTTCAACACACAGTCACCATCTGCACGTCTGAAAACGTCTGCACACTTACTCGCTGCACCGTACTCTGACATGCACCAACACACCTCTGCCTATGTGGACAGCTGCCAGCGCCACCGTGCGACGACCGCAGGTCAAATGCACCGCATGGTCATATCCCGAGGTGATTTAAACCCAGAAACCGCCCACCAGAGCTTTGTTTCACCATTTATCAGCATTATTCTTAATTTATGAACATGAGTGTATTTACCTTTATTTCATCTTTTATTAAGAGTTTTATAACATTGTTTTCCCTTGGACGCATACGACTGGAACAAGTGTTGTGATAAGTAAAAGAACCAAGAACGAATAATAAGAATAAAGGCCAAGAATGAGTGCTCGGTTTAAATATGTCGTAGTACAGGAACAAATTATCTCGCTCATACTGTTCAGTCTACACTTCTAACAGGTAAAGTCAGAATTAAAATACTGCCCATCATGAACATCTGCATAGATATACTGCAGATCACCGTATATTGCGTAGCGGAGTGTACGATGTCCCAGTACTAGTCATTTCCTTCCCTGTTCCACTTGTAAACAGCATATGGGATAATTGACCGTCTACAAACCTCCGTTTGAGCCCTAACTTCTCTGCTCTCATCTTCGTGGTCCTTACGCCAAATGTACGCTGTGGTAGAGGAGTCCTCTTGCAGTCAGTCTCAAACGACGGATCTGTATTTTTCTCAGCAGTGATCCAAGAACTGAACGTTGTCTTCTCTGCAAGAATTTATGCTGGAGTTCAAGAAGCATCTTCCTAAAACTCGCTTGTTGATCGGACCTATCGCTAGCAAATCAAGGAGCCCGTTTCTACATTACCTCGATGTCTTCTTTAATCCAACCTAGTGTGGTCCCCAAACAATCACACTGTTCTCAGGAAAGGGTCGCAAAGTGTTCGGTACTCTGTCTCCTTTGTAGATAAACCACACTTCCCCAAAGTTCTCCCAATGAAACAAAGTCGAGAATTCGCCTTCCCTACTGCCCTCCTTTGTTCCATTTCATTCCGCCTTGCAACTTAACACCTAGGCATTTAATCATCGAGGCTGTGTCTACTATCGTTTTATTCGAATATTATTGGAAATTTTTTTTTTACTCATCTGCAATGAGTCAAAATTTTCTACATTTATAGCAAGCTGCCATTCATCACACGAACTAAAAACTTTGTCTAAATCATCTTTTATCCTCTTACCTTCCCCCAGCGACATCTCCCTACACATCACAGCGTCATCTTCAAAGAGCTACAGATTGCTGCTTACCGTTTCCGAGCGGTCCTATCACACTTAGCCAAGATACTCCTGAAGGTACCCTTGTCGCTAATGGACACCAACCATCGAAGACGGCGTACTGAGTTCTATTATTTAAGAAGTCCTCGAGCCACTACACATCTGGGAATCTGTTCCGTACTCTCGTTTCTCCGTTGACAGTCTGAAATGGGGCGCCATGTAAAACGCTTTCCGGAAATCTGTGAGTATAGAACTTGCCACTTTCCCTTCATCGAAAGTTCACAGAAAATCGTATGAGACAAGAGCGCGTTAGGTTTCACATGATCGATGCTTCCTAAATATGTGCTCATTTATGGGCCCCACTCGCCTCATGGATATTTTTATGCTCAGACTGAGAAAATGTTCCACAGCTTTCATCAAACTGATGTTAAGGCCATTGGTCTGTGATTTTGCAAGTCCGTTGAATTACCCTTCTTGCGTACAGGAGTTACTTGCGGATTCTCCAGTCGCTTGGGACTTGGCCGAGATAACCGCGCTATATGTAAGGGGTAGAGAAATTGGAACTCCATCCGGGCCTGCGTACTATTTGTTTTCAAATCTTTCAGTTGCTTCTTAAGATAGAGATGCCTATTAATACGTAGTCTGTAAGGGAGTGTGTACAATGCTCAACTGACTATGCTTGTACGATCCTCCAGCTTCACTGACTTCTTAAAAGCGAGATTTAAGACTTCTGCTTTCCTTTGGCTGTCTTATGTTGCCACACGAGACTGGTCACGGAGTGAATGTAACATGCCTTCCACTCATTGAGCGATAACATGGAGTAGCAGAAATTCTTGGATTCTCGGCAAGATCCTTTGCTAAGATACGATAGTAATAGTTGTATTCTTCGCTCATCTATCGTTTATTAGAATTGTAATTTTCTACTAAGTTTTTCCTGTCGCCACTTCCGCGTGTTTTTTTTTTTTTGTGTAGGACTGAAATTCTGGGCTTAACGATTTCCATGTTAAAATACGCTGATGACAATGCTATCCTATGTGAAAGTGAGGAAGGCTTCCACTACTTCTTGAATGGAATGGAATTTAATGAGAACACTGGATATAGAACAGATCGAAGTACGACGAAATTAAACGGGTTTTCCGAAAATGAGACCAGCAATAGGCCTAGCATTAAAATTGAACACCACGGTTGAAATGATGGATTTGTGCTACCTTCGAATCAAAATGACATACCATGGACGAAGCAAGGACTGGTAAACGCAACTAGGGCCTTCCCGGGCAAATCAAATCTGCAAATAGCGAACATCGGCCACAATTTGATGGTCGTTTGGAATATAGCTCTGTATGAATGTGATTCGCGGACAGTGGGAACACCGGTAAAGAATGTGGTGCTGTAGCAGAATGAAATCCGGGTGTTCTGATATGAAGAGAAATGAGGTTCCCTGCAGAGGCGTCGAAGAGAGAACATTTAGAAAACATTAACGAGAATAATCAACACGATGACAGATGAGGGTTACATCATCAGGAAATATCATCCGTGGCACTAAAGGGAGCCGTACAAAATAAAAGCTACAGGAAATGATGGAGACTGGTACCCAACAAACAACAGAGAGTGTTGAGCGCAAGTGCTACTCTAAGCTAATGAGGTCGACACAGGAGAGGAATTTTTGGGGAACCATATCAAACGAAAGTTGGAGAAATTAAAACGACGAAAAAACAATCAATTGTGCCTTTTACAGCAGACTGTACCCTTCTGGTAACAGATGCCTGGTTGTATCAAATTTTGTAATTCCTTCACAGGTGATGAAAAAGTGTAGCAACCGTTTACTTCATTTTAATATACATACTTCAGACCACATAATTTTCAAGTGGATTTTAAAGGGCGCAATTCAAATCAGCGTTTACCCATCTGGATTTATTATATGCATGCTTTCCCGAAATCGCTCAAGGCAAATGCCACGATGATATCTTTGGTTCCGAAAGGATCATCCATCCCCAATTCAAACATGTGCTCCATTTTGAAAGATACCGTCCTAGGATGAGCCTTAAGACACAAACACCTTTCTGTATGCTGCAGATTAGAGAAATTTTGTTAATTGCATTCTGATACTCATACGACTAATCACCGAAATTATCGCCTACATTTTTGTAAGACGGTCTCAGATATCGCAAAATAAATCTAAATTATACAGAAGTAAATTGCTACGTGACGATTTCTGCAGGCAAATGAGGAGAAGGGATTTTGGGTAGCGCTACACCCCACACAGTAGAAAAAATGAGGTAAAATAATCGTTGCTGGAAGAACTGTAATAGTGTAGCTCACCAGTAGTTAATCTGTGGCGACTCTGACACTTCTTGGGGCCTGTATATTTACTGTGCAGTGCTTAGATTCATACTAATGATATCACACTTGGGGACTGCCCACATGCAGAAGCAGGAAAATGGTGCAATGCTTTGTTAGCAGCAAAACTACACGACTTTACGAAATACACACATAAATACACAACGTTAAATGTTGTTGTATGGAATTTTAAGATATTCTTGACATCTAAAATACAGCTGCTTGTTTGTACTATTATTTAGATACTTTAATCCCACTTGGTGCAGGATATAATCGACGTAAATGAAATATTTCCATCACTAACTGTATGTTCTATCTACTAAAAGTACACCTGGTCCTGCTCGTCTAAGAGGTTAATGGACATCTGACAACAAATTTAGTTAGATCTGTGTAACGTACTTGGCGCAAGGCACACGGAGCCCAAATTATGCATTTGCACACCATTATTGTTACTACTATAGATCTACAACTGTACAAACACCAGTTAGCTCAAATGCATGCAGAACGTAAGGCAACTTCTGTCAATATTAGGCTGACGACATCTCGCAGAAAGAACATGAAACGTCAAATGCTTTATTATAGCATGTGTTTCTACACACATAGCAGTTCTGCGATGTGACCATCCCCTTCTTCAACACATGCCGAGTACATTATCCTGTGGTGACTGATTGGCAGCCAGTGAACTGACACGGACTGAACACCCAAGAATTTTGATGGACTGAAGTCCACTGAGCAACATGTGACTCAGCTGGCAAAGTATCACAGTTCTTTGTAAGTGCCACCGGCGTAAATGACTGCAGGGTATGACAGTCTCTGGTACTGGATCTCATCCCCGTAACTGTCAGTGCGTGGTGCCACAGCACCTGCAGCAGCGTTTTCTGTTGGTTTGTTTATTTTAACATGTTCCATTACACGCCAATTGTAATACTACATGTATCTATTTTGTGTGTGTTTGTGCATGCTTGTGTGCACGTAAGTATGTGTGTGTGTGTGTGTGTGTGTGTGTGTGTGTGTGTGTGTATTTGTAATGTTTGAGCTGAGTGATTATGATTATGATGGTGATGATGATGATGATGAGAGAAGGGAGAGGGAAAATACTGTGCCAAATAATAGCCTACTCCTCGAATAATAAAACCAAGTGTCCCGTCGAACTTAATGTACCTATCTAACAGATGGATCCCAATTGCACATGCTCCCACTTCATTAAATATTCCAGAGAAGTGTATAAACCAGTACGTCAGTGCCAAATCTGATGATCAGGCACTGTCCTCCCCTTGCCGGTCAAATATTGCCCATGAATTTTTCGACCACCAGTATTCGAATCGGCTTACCGACAGGTCGAGCACACTGCACAAGCATATGTTGGCAACGTGAGTGGATTTCTGCACCAGCGTAGGAAGGCAAGCAGCTGTACCACACAGGTCTTTATCTACTGCCCCACAAGGCAAGTTGTAGCTGGAGTGCTCCTTGAATGGCACCAAATCGAGGAAGGGGAATTTGGTGCTACAGGCTAGTGCAGTGGTGGCGGAAGCTCACACCAGCAGTGGGGCTGCTTGTTGTCCCTAATCACTTCTGCACCTGGAGAAGCCCTCGTGTTATGGTAGGCACTGCCGCAGTGCTGGTCTTCTATTAAAGCTGATCGTTTCTTATGTGGAATCGGCCTCTCGTTTTTTGAGCTGATTCAAGGTGTCCATTCAAGGTATCCAGCCACATTAGGCATAACAAATCCCTAGAGCGGCAGTGTAGTAACTGTCTATCCCACAATGACAGAGCCCTTCATTTGCACTGCATTGCCATTGTTGTAGTCTTTGACTGGCTTGTCTTGTAGTGTATAAGCGGTCCTGTTGCTACAGCTGGCATGCTTACACCTAAATAGTAAAAGTGGTGTTACCTCCATTACTGTATAGGCCATATCCCTGTGGCTCTTCGAAACCCTCAAGTCTTCCTTTACAACTTGTAGGTAACATTTTCCGCTGTCACTTTGAAGACGCTGTCAGGAAATCCTACAGCAAAACTGCTATAGTCACCTTATGACAGACATGACTCCATTCCATCTCTCGATGCGTAGGTAAGTGTTAATTTCCCACTCTTCAGTTTTCTACTGTATCTCGTACATTGGTAATATGTTTCTGATCATCACTCGTATTACTGATTACCATGAACGCTGGCCGGTGTGGCCGAACGGTTCTAGGCCCTACGTCTGGAACCGCGCGACCGCTACGGTTGCAGGTTCGAATCATGCCTCAGGCATGGATGTGTGTGATGCCATTAGGTTAGTTAGATTTAAGTAGTTCTAAGTTCTGGGTGACTGATGATCTCAAAAGTTAAGTCCCATGATGGTCAGAGCCCTTTGAACCATTTGAATTACCATGAAGAAAATCACTAATCCATTTCATTGAGATCTGCAAAACGGGAGGGGGGGGGGGGTGGAGGTAGCGGGCGAGTCGGTAAAATGACCAGCTGTCTGCCTAGGTTAGATGAAAGAGGAAATCAGAGCTACCATGGTGCTAGGAATTTTGCCACCGAAGGACACTACCATATAACACTCCTCTTTCCGATACTGCTGCACATGACAGATGATCTATCCCTTCTTTGGTCGTTATGAGCTGGTTTAGGAAGAGGACTGGGTCCGGTTTTAATGTATAATTGAGGTTCGTCACATTTTTGTATTGGAAGCAGTCCTAAATGTTTTCTGGCTAGTACAACTGGGCAGATTCGTGATTTACCTGGTAATTCCTGCAACAGTGGATGACAGGTCAAATGTTAGGCATGTTATGTAACATACTGTCCAATGACGTAATGGCACTCTGCCACGTAGTTAAAATCACTTTCCACATACCAGTGTTGTCACCCTAGTGGGTAAGTGTAGATGGTTTATCACCTAAACTGTATGTCCCCTCGACAATTTCAAACTTAACTGAACGTATAGTCGGTCTCTCTTCATCTTGACCACCACTGTTGCTATACGGCAGTATTGACGAGATTTCTGCTCTCTTGACTGCTACCTACCCTATCTTCGGAGGTAAACCCCCATGCACGTTCTGTAAAGCAGTTATAAACTGCTGTGGATCAGGCAGCGTTGGACTTACCTGCCCTTCTGCTACATGGTGTATGGCTTCCTGAAAGCTTGTCATTACCATTCGTGGATCTCAAATGTTGATGGCTAATGATTTTAAAAGCTCTGCTACTGTTAGCCATGTTTCCAGCATCCACTCAAGTATGTATAATTTCTAAAACTTGATATGTGTCATCAGCTGATAACTTTGTGTATTTCACGACCTCAGTTAGCCACCTTCATAATACATGGTTATTGTTCAATACCTCCTGTTCCTAACTGACCAGCTGCATGGCAAATCACTCAGCTGCTGCCTTATAGCATGTTTTGCCGTCTCCCCCTCTCTTACCCTAGGTTCCGTTTAGTTCCATGGTGCCTCTGTCGTTCCAAGTTCCGAATATAGTTCTTAATAATCTTCCTCACCATCTAACAATCCCTATGGAGTAGTCGTAGAATATGTGGCACCAGGTCGTGGCTTGCTGTAATCGTTCGTAGAGCGTATGCAATTATTCCTCGCCATCCTTTGCTAAATAACTCTTTGCGTTCCACTTCTGGCCATATCCCTGAGAATACATCTTCGAATCTCCTCATCTCGTCTCTCATCTCCTAGGCACTAAAAATTACTCTCAGCGTCCATCAATGGCCTGTAAGAAACACATGCTCCTGCCTGGTGAAAAGCACTCTTGTATCCAGTTGTGGATCTCACAGCACTCCGACTCCACCATCGAGGAGGAGGTGAAACATCACCACGATAAGGATTCCGTTCATCCTAATTCCTGGAAAACCAGGAACAGGAATCTACCATTACTCTCCCCACTTCAAAAAGATCCGCTTTTTCCTGACATGCTCCTCACACACACAATGATGTTAAATCGCAGATATTAAACTACAAAAACTATGGCCCACAAAACTCGTTCCTGCATCCTCACCATAACCAAACGCTATTCCTGTGACAGCCTTAACGCTACCTAAAATATACATACATCACACCTTTCCTTGTTTCCTCTATCTTAATCCATATGGCATTTCCTCCACAGGTGATGCAATATCTTCGTGCTCACCCTTTTCTGTTTCTTTCCTGCACTTGTTGATGTTAGTGACAATGAATCTTGGGCGCCTAGAAACAACTGTAGGCATCCGACGAGAACTGTCCTTATCCTAGTTCGCAACTGAGGCTTTAAATTTCCTTCTGACTTGATGTTATTTGGCGTGGTTCCTGGTCATGCACTTTTTTGTTTCATCCTTAGACGTATAAGAAATTGACAACGTTACCCATTGCCCTACCATGGACTGTGGAATTTACGCTGTGCATTTCCCAACTATCTGCTGACATTATGTGGCCTTGGTGTATGTCTTCTGCACAAGTTTCTTGTCTCCCTCCGTGCCTTGGTGAATTTTGCTAGGTTGGCTTCTCGTCTTTACCAACGTTTGGTCTGACCACATCAAATGGTGAAGGCGCCTTTCTCCCATGTACCGATTCATAACGGTAACCCAGTACCAGTGCGAACCTCCGAGATGGAAACAATCACGACAAATGACAGGTACATATCGTAGTCATTACAGTGAGAATTTAGGTAATACAACTCAACATCCAAGCAACAGTACGATCTAACAGTAGTTTGTGCATGCAGTTATCAAGTTCTGAAATTCAGGACCAGTAGCATATGATTTCGTTGTTTCATCTCCTACATAAAATTAGTCGTTAGTTCTGTGATTACCGTTTCATACTCACATAACATCAACAACCAACAGTTGACCATGGCTTGTGTGAATTTTGTTACTTGATTGGGAAAGGCGGTCATTTCAACGTATCACGATGCTTTATTGCTAGGATGAAATTGTTTCCCACTGGAATCCAGTAAAAAATAGGACCACCATTCCTAGCGTTTCAAATCGTTTATCTGCCTCTGGTAATCTTTGTAACAGTGTTTGTTTACGGTTCCTGTCTGCTCACTGTGCACACTGTATACAGGTCTTCACTTAATGTTTTAAGTCTTCCTCCCTTCACTTTCACCAATACCATTATGCCGCCCTCCAGTTCATTGTACTCCACACTGCACACCAGGTAGCATGTGATCTTGTGATTCCTTTTATGCTTCCTCCTTGAACTTAGTAGCACCACTACACGCTACCACAGACTAGTAGTCCTTCATAACAAGCTGCCATAGATGCTGACGTGCAGCTGCATGCTGTACACTTAGAGACAGCATGAGCATCTTGCACTGCTTGGCAGTCAACAAGGCCACGTCCGAGTGCCTTTACTACAGGTACCTTCCTGCCTAGCCCAACTATGTTTCTGTCTCTTATGCCTAGCTTATGCATAACGAATCAGAGTTCTTCCGATCTTTCGAATGTGGCCTGGAATTACTACACTTACTTTGAACTTTTCTCAGTACTTGGATGAGTGGACATCCAGTATCTGTTGGCCCCTTTCGACATTCCCTATAATAATTCGCCAACCACAGGAATAACCATAGCTCTTTATTTATTCCTAGCAGCAAGAATAAATTGTACCACTGGCAGAAACCGCGGGTCTGTGTTAAAACTCTCTTTACTCGTCATTGTCCCCAAGGTCCCTCTAATACAAAATAACACATCTCCTTGGTCAGTGAAAGTAAACGAGGTAGAGACACACAGTGGTATTCCGAAAGCTAAAAGGAATTTTAATGCACTATGACACTCAGCAGCAAACAGCATTAGGTTAATAGTCACATCATGTAGTACCATGCAAATTCATAGACATGCTTCAATAAATCATTCCAAAATCTATTAAATAGCTTTATGTAACTTTTAACTTCTTTGACAACCAAAATTTATATTGAGATCAAGACCGTCAAAAAACATTAAACACATACATATATGAAGTGTTCCTCTGTTAATATAAAAACGTCAATACCGACTCATATTGTCCATTACCACCATTCATGCTCAAAAATTTTCATACTTAAAAATTACAAAAATAATTCTAACATATTGATATACAAAGAAAGTTGAAATTTAAGATCATAAAGTAAGTATAACTTGTGAAATAAGATAGGTTTCATTAAAAAGAAATACACTATTTGCTGCTTGACAATCTGTAACCTTATTTATAGTCTAAAAACAAATAATTACTTATCGTTACGAATCCACTTGACTGCTTACTTTCCAAAATTACTCATGGCACGTCTGTCTCTCCTTAACATCAAGGTACCTCTCCCGAAACACCAAAAAATACAAGTCAGTTCGTCGTACCGACAAGTGTCATCAGCATGATGGTTAGGAAAATAAACGCACAAGTTGCTAGGAAAATTCTTTTCCAAAAGTCCTTATGTCAATGGTTTACTCAATACCCCGTCACAGTTCTAACAGAAACACGTTCATAAAACAGTTCTACCGAGATTTTCAGTATGACAACTTCCCTTGACGAGAGCTTAGCCCAGAACCCCCGGTTCGAGTGCCCACAAAGCCTCATAAATATTCATACCCTATGTCAGCCCAACACAGTCAACAGCTATTTACAATCTTATTCATCCACGTCAGCGACACTCGATCCGTGTGCCTTCCTTGACACACTATGGATGTACAGCCATCACCCACGCAGAGTCCACACACTGTCTCGTCTGGTCTGACTTAACTACCGCCCCACTCCACACTCCTCTCTTGTTGTTCGTGCGGCAGGACTCGCCTTCACTGACTAGACGTCACACTCCAATCAGTACTGACTGAGTTATCTCCGAGCCTTAATCCAGAGATTATATTTTGCTGTCCACATCGAATTTCTTTGGGAGAGTGTCACTGCAGACGCCTCAGACAGAATACAAATGAGAATCGACTGCCAAGGTATTATCTTTGTATTGCGGTAAAAAAGAAAATTTGGAGTCTGCTGATAACTGTTAGTTGCTCTGTTGCATGGTGAAGTCGAAATTTAACACAGTCTTTTGCAGGGATACATTCAACATTAATTTTTTAGTTGTAAATTATACTTTCCAGTCTGATAATATTATGTCCCTCAGCCAAGGAAGTTAAGGTTCTACATGGAGCCTTATAAGGGACACTTTACAAAATCGATTAGATAGTTTTCAAAGTCATTTTCACTACAGGGCTCATGATTTGGAGTATAAATTATCTGTATCTCTTCATTCTACAATTTGAGCTCCCCCACAGTCGTCGTTCAGAATGACATTACTATTTCCTTGGTAGTCTTCTTGCATTAAGTAGTAACCTTTTCATCTTAATAGTCACACATTTCCATGTAGTTGAGTGTCATGGTGGATCTAGCGTTAAATCCAGACCGGTAAAGTAGAAGTAGTCTTCGTGAAGTTGCAACAATGCCAGGAGAAGCTCATCAAGGAGAATTTACTATGTAGATAAATACAGTGGTAGTTAATTTCATCACACTTTTTCTTTTCAGTATTACAGACCGTATTCCCTAATGGTTTTGGCAGCCCAGTAGTACTCAACTGCTTTGCTTTGACAGTAACCTACTACATATGCTCCCCACAACTTTGCAATAATAGACATAAGACATGTATTTGAACATGTTGTAAGTAGGCTGTTTAGGTTCTTATATTCGTAACGCAGCCGCCACGTAGCGCACTGTATGAAAATCACTGGCTCTGCTGTGTGCAGTCGGTGGCTGGTTGGCATTGTTGTAATACTCGCCATTGTAGCGTTGGGCAGTTGGCTGGTAAGAGCGCGTAGCAGTGTGCAGTTGGAGGTGAGCCGCCAGCAGTGGTGGATGTGGGGAGAGAAATGGCGGAGTTTTGAAATTTGTACGACTGGATGTCATGAACTGCTATATATATTATGACTTTTGAAGACTATTAAGGTTAATATCTTGTTTGTTCTCTATCAAAATCTTTCATTTGGTAACGATGCCTATCAGTAGCTAGTGCCTTTAGTAGTTTGAATTTTTTACTTAGCTGGCAGTAGTGGCGCTTCCTGTATTGCAGTAGTTCTAGTAACGAAGATTTTTCTGAGGTAAGTGATTTGTGAAACGTATTGGTTCATGTTAGTCAGGGCCATTCATTTGTAGGGATTTTTTAAAGTCAGATTGCGTTGCGCCAAAAATATTGTGTGTCAGTCAAAGCACAGTCATGTATAATTTTTGTAAGGGGACATTTCGTATGGCGACCCTGCCAGGATTCGAACCTGGAATCTCTGATTTTTTCTTATAGTTTGTGTAATTAGTGCAGCCGTTGTTTATTGCTAGTGCATAATTGTAGACAGAATTTCCTTTGTAGTTGTAGTTTTTTATTCTTGTACAGTAAAACAGTTTTGGCATGCATGCAGATTTGCACCAAGTATTTCGCAGCTGAGCTTGCAATTAACGAGATATTATTTTGAATGCTATGATAATGTGTTCTCTTATTTTGCTCTTCAAATTGGGGTTTTGTGTTGTGGTGTGAAGTATTGTGACAATAATGGCGTGTGAAAAACGTAATACTGAGAAATGACAGTGAAGACGAAAGCAGTGTGTTAGCGCCACCATGTAATGAGTTAACTAATGTTCAAAGTAGTAATTTGGTAATTGTGCATAGGGAAATGGAGTGGGCTGCAAATAATGGTGTAGGCAGTGAAACAATTAGTGAACAGGGAAGCATTATCGATCGATTGGTCAGGAACAGCTAGTCTCAAGAATCCGAAATGACAGGACACAATCTTGCAAATACTGTAGATTCAGGTTTTGTGTCCTCGCCGTTTTCTCAAATAAGGCAAGACACATTTTCTGCTTTGCAACATACGAATATTGCCGGTTCAAATGCATTGCCAAATAGCACTGGGGAACATGTTTCAGACAAAAGTGCATTGTTATTACAATTAATGCAACAAATGGGACAAAAGTTTCAAAAATTAGACACAATGGAACAAAATCTTCAAAAGTTAGACACAATGGAAGAACACCAGAGGCAAACACAGCAACAGTTGGACACAATGGAAAAAAATCAGAGACAAACACAGCAAAAGCTTCAAAAGTTGGACACCACAGTTGAACAAACACGTGAAGATTTAACTACTGAGTTACATAACATTGAATCGAAATGTCAAAAAGTCTGTAATGACGTAAAACACAAATTTGTGAGCATTTTCAACCAATTATTTCGCGGCATGAATATACATTACAGAATCACGAAGCAGCCATAAATGAACTGCAAACTATTGTTCATGAAAATCATGAGACCGTGCAAGCTAAAATTGACTCAGTTGCATCTACCGATTCGGTTACACTACTTGCAAAACTAAGGAAAACTTAAAGGACACAGTAGATACGATTTCAACACAAAAGGACACTCAGAAACTTGGTTCAGAAAAACACACAGAGGAAATAATTTCACTATCAGAGAAAGTAGCCGAGCTTTCAGATCAGTTCACTAACTTATCTACAAAGGTAGATGATGATCTGAATGACAAAAGACCTGTAGCCTTCACTGACACTGAAGAGTATGAACAAATTAGAAAATTCAAACAAAATCAAAATCAAATCAATACACAGTACAGAAGAGAAATCCGGAAAGTACAAGATCAGTTGGCACAAGTAATACAAGAATTACATATTTCAGAGGACACTCGCACACCAGTACGGGAAGAGGGACATAGAAATACAGAACAACCACAAAATAATAACACAGGACACTTCGCAAATAATGAAAGAAATTGGCAAGGCGCTTTGAATTTTGAGATGGAACCGCCAAAACGAAGTAACAATGAGCGATGTGCGACTCGCCGACACAATGATTTTGACTATAAGCTGTTTATTACTACACATAAATTCAAAACATTTAAGAATTCTGGCAACAACATTCTTCCATGAGGATGGCTTCATCAATTCTATCATTGTTTTCTTCCCAACTGATCATTAGAGCACAGATTAGAATTTATGTGTGGCTACTTAGAGAATGAACCAGCTGAAAGAATGCGATCGGTCATTCACGATTGTCACAGTGAAGGAGAATTTTACCATGCCTTCCTCTCAGTATATTGGTATCAAGCTACACAAGACTGAGTAAAGCGTAGCGTCATAATGATGAAACATTTCGAACAATCTGAATTCTCCAGTCTTGTGAAATATTTTGAAGACATGTTGCACAAGAATCAGTACCTGTCAAACCCATACAGCCCCTCAGAACTCATCTGCATTTGCTTAATCCAATTGCCTGAACATTTACGACATATTACTTTGGCAGGACGTTGCAAAGACGACATTGAAGCTTTTCAGGGACTGTTACAAGAATTGGAAATTGACACTGAGAATCGCGGAACGCGTAAACAGGAACACAACAATTACAGGTCACGTCTGTCACAATTCCGTGAAGAAAGAAATAATAACTGGACACGACAAGGCTATTCCCACAACACAAATTGTGACCAAAACAGACAGCACCCATATGACAACCGTTGGCGGAGTAGTAATAATTACAGAGAAAGATCGCATTTCTATAGTAATGAATGTGACATAGAAAACCATAGAAACAGACAATATGGGAACCAAAACAATTAATATCAAGGGAGACAGAATAACTTCAGACATAATGGTCCTCCATGCAGTTATGACTCAGGGAGAAGTTCTCCACCACGTAACCGACAAGAAATTAATTGCAGAAATTACCGACATGACGACAGACGATATAATCGTAATGACAAACCGGAATTCCATCAGAACTGGCGGGATTCGAACAGGGCAGGGCCCTCTCGGCCGGGTGAATTTGTAGAAGCTAGGTTCCTAATCACAATAACGACACACGCCAACAAAGAGATAGCAGACAATGACTCGCACCGCAGGCAGCCTCGTGCGCCAGCTGGCTCAGAGAAAAATAACATAGACGCTAACCTTGTGAAAAATTTTAGCATTCCCTACGAACGTATACAACATGATAATTGCGTTGAAGTTGAAACTCAGTGTACTAGGAAGAGTATAGGTTTACACCACATTCCACATGTAAAACCGTTTATTGAAAGATAATCTGCTTTTTAACTTTGTCTTTGCCATATAACTTCTCACTTTTCATTACTAGTATGCTAGACTTAGAATCTGTTAACATGCAACAATGTTTGAAGTTAAATCTCCAGTCAAAAATAAAGAGAACTTATTTAAACATAAATTACGAATGCGTTGTTATTGTGAACAGGAGACACACTGTTATTGTGTGTGTACATTCTTGCTTGTTAGTAGCAGGATTACTACGTAACTATCAGGCTTACATACTTAGAACATATAACAGTACTGCTAATGAGATTTTACTGCAACATTTTGGTTTACTTGAAATTACATTATGGATTTAAAGTACTATCTGTGAGATACCAGATGACACTGTGGTTAGTTTATTTGACAGCTACACGACTATATCATGACGCTACTAATGAGCGACAATTTACAATGTTGCTTTTGCGGTGTTTCTGTTTTATATCTGCACAGTTTTTCTGAATTCTTCAGGAAAGTAAAACATGTTTTAGCAGTAACTGTTGTGGTATAGCTACAATGAGACAGCCTTTTCTGTAACACAACAATACGTTACAGCACAGTACTTTCTTCATAATGGCAATAAGCGTAATAACTAAGATATCAATACCCAAAGCATTTCAGTTTTGTTTATGATGAGGTGAGTACATTGACTTCAGCAGTACTTTGCTTACAGAGGACGATAACTACAACACTTCCACAGAGATTATCTTACAACAAGACGCGCAGTTTAGCGCTACAGTACATGTATTTGAGTGATTAATTTTGTACTTAAATCATTTATTTTTAAAGATTTTTTAATTAAAAAGATACAAAGGTTTTCTGTGATACATTTCATTCCACTGCTGTAATCTGTAACACCTGAGGCTATAATTACATTAATCCTCAGGGGGTACTTGCTTACTTTGTGTACCATGTGTTTGGCAAGCACATTGAGCCCTAGCTAATATGGTGTTTGCTAATACAACTTTACACATCGGTACCATATTTCTCTAACACATAAATTACACAGCTATCTGATCATTTAACTGAGAGAGACAAACATTTATTTTACTACATCAGTGACAGATGTTTACGTAATTACAGAGTTGCATAACTTCACACTTATGATATTGTCTTTTGTCTGTACTTTGTGAAATGTTCATATTTTTTCGGAACCATTGTAATACTATGAGAGCTTTGAATGATGAATTTGGTATAGGATCATGATTTTTAAAGTATGTTTGAGGTATATGACACTTTTGATATGAGCAGAGAATTTTTTTTAGGTTTTGAAATTATTGGAGGAAGCTATGACGATTTTGAGATTTGGCTGAGGTTTTGTGATGTTATGATGCATATGTGTATTACGCTGTTGCGGTATGTTTATGACAATAAACTGATGATATATGAGGAATTTGATTATGCTATGTATTTATTATAATTAAATATTGAAGAAGTGTCTACGAATATGTATATGTCTAATAAGGTAAGGAATAAAAAGTAGTGGTTATGGACTCTGGTTTGTGAAAAAGGTTGTTGGAAACCTTGAATCATACTTTGAGAGTTATGAAATGTGTGATAATGCGTGAATGTACCACAATGCCGACGAAAATTTTTTGGACACTGTTATATTTACAAGATTTTGTTTCTACACATTTGTAACGCAAATATTCGGCCTGTGAAATTTTTATATGAGACTGTCACTGTAGCGGTAACCAATGTCGTAAATATTTCGGTAAGGAAGATAGGTCACCTTGACATAATGCGTTTTGGGTGCCCAGCTGAGAGATAGTCGTCTGACAAAAGAAAGCCATTAGGTGGAGACAAAAAAAGAGGCCATTATCCTCGCTATTGACATTTCTTTGTCGAAAGCATCGCTAATACGACACGCTCAAACTTGAAAACATATGATTAAACAGTGAAGCTCTTAATTTATGTTATTTACTAAAATGCCTAATGAAATGATGAGAAACATTTTACATCTATTGTGTTTCTAGTTGTGAGATTGCTCATTTTGTTTAGCAGCCAGGCTCCAGCTGTGTTGCAGCATTGATTTTATAAAAATTAAATGCATTCGCTAATGTCAACACTTTCTGCCAACAGATCTATTAAATAATAATTTTATGATCCACATTCTTCGAAAAAGGAGCACTTGGAATGGAAAGAACAATAAGATGGGATTAATAACAGTAAATATAACATACATAACTTTCTTTCAACGACCTGGTTATTTTTTGGTAGATAAAGTTATTGTGATGCCTCACTCTAGTGTTAAGATGTGACATAGGTATTAGACATGGCCATCTTTACTGTGCTATTTTTTCTGCTTATGGGTTTGTCATGTTTCGATATAAGTTATTACATTTACTGCTGCTTGCTTTGTCAATTTGCATTTTTTTTGTCATTGCTGTTTGTATTAATTGTTTTGTGCTGGCCAGCCGCGGTGGCTGAGCGGTTCTAGGTGCTTCCGTCCGGAACTGCGCGGCTGCCTCGGGGATGGATGCATGTGATGTACTTAGGTTTAAGTAGTCCTAAGTTCTAGGGGACTGATGATCTAAGATGTTAAGTCCCATAGTGCTCAGAGCCATTTGAAGCATTTTTTTTTTTTGTGCTGCTGCGTTGCCTCGTCCCGTAGTTCATGAATCTGAGCTCAGTAGATTTAAGTTAGCGTAAGAGGGGGTGGACTATATAAGAGAATGAGTTACGATGAATTGGAAGAAATGCATTGAGAAGTTATACGAAAGAAGTACAGAAAGCAGGTATAGATAAGACTTTTTGGGAATAATAAAGGGAGATCGCCAAGAAAAAAAAAGTTTTGTTTGCAAAATACTGCAGTACCAAATGTTACACTGAAAACGAACCCTGTCCTTTCCTTTTGTGTTATCCCATTGTGTGATTGTGTATCCTTGTGTATTTGTTTTCTTCCTGTCTCTGTGTACTGTTTCATAGAATTTTTTCTCTTGTAATACTAAGCTACATTCACTATGATGAGGAATGCTGTTATCCTCAATTATAATTTGCATTAATAATATGTTATTTACTTTGTAAAGATGTTTAGGCATTATTTATTGTGTTTTGTTTTTATCCTCATGTGTGAAGTTGATGTTTCAAAAAGTATTCTGATCTTTTATGTATGTACCTACGTCATAATTCCTGTAACACTGATGTATATGTATATTTCTATTCTTTCGTAAATCCTGTATTACTACAAATCTTATTCGTATTGTTATGTTCTTTACTGATGTATTTTGTACCTTTGTTATTGTATTCTTATGTTATAGATTTTTAATTGACACCAGTTCATCAAATTAAGTAACTTGTAAGTTACATTTCACTGCACACATTTCTGTTGGTCATAGTATATGCACAATATATCAAGAGTTGGGACCGTTAGTGGTTATATGTGTATTGATAATTCAGCAACGGACTGGTTAACAGCATTGGTGGTTCTAAGGACAATTCCAAAAACTTTGTGAGTGCACAAATGGTGCTTTATGGACTTGCTATATTGTCCACAAGACTCTTAGATGGTGATTGTGCACCTGCACACTCGCAACAAATGGCTGCTGGCCGTCTCTACAAGGACTACAGTGGGTCTGCACCTCTGGTAACCCACCAATACCATTATCTCTACAAGGACTACAGTGGGTCTGCATCTCTGGTGGCCCACCAATACCATCATTTCAACAAGGACTGCAGTGGGTCTGCACCTCTGGTGGCCCACCAATACCATAATCTCTACCAGGACTACAGTGGGTATACTCTGTGACGACCTACCTACCAACATTCTTCAAACCTTCGACTGACTCTGCTGTGGGTTTGCTCTGTTGTGGCCCTTTACCTGTCCGCATGTCAATAGTCAGCACTGTCTTTCCGTTGGAAGGACAACACTACTTCTTCAAGACCGCATGGAAATCCACTATATCCGTGTGCATTTTCTTTTACTGCTCAGACTTTGAGAAATACACAGCAATTTTACTGTGCTGAATGATCAGGACTGTCTTTATTGACTGTGAGAAAATTTTAGCTTTTGACAAACATTGTATCAACAAGTGTGTGCATTCGATTTCTTTGTCATTGTAATTATGAAAATTTTTTTCAAATCTGTATTGTTCACTGCCCAAAACAATTTGTAAAATTTTTTTGAGGGGAGCATGGGAGCTATGTAAGTAGGCTGTTTAGGTTCTTATATTAGTAATGCCGCCGCTACGTAGCGCTCTGTATGAAAATCACTGGCTCTGCTGTGTGCAGTCTGTGGCTGGGTGGCATTGTTATAATACTCGCCATTGTAGCGTTGGGCGTTTGGCTGTTAAGAGCGCGTAGCGTTGTGCAGTTGGAGGTGAGCCGCCAGCAGTGGTGGATGTGGGGAGAGAAATGGCGGAGTTTTGAAATTTGTACGACTGGATGTCATGAACTGCTA
Source organism: Schistocerca piceifrons (assembly GCF_021461385.2). NCBI lineage: Eukaryota > Metazoa > Arthropoda > Insecta > Orthoptera > Acrididae > Schistocerca > Schistocerca piceifrons. The sequence goes on along the minus strand of NC_060144.1, from coordinate 287,198,698 downwards.
TATAAATTATGACTTTTGAACACTATTAACGTAAATAGATTGTTTGTTCTCCTTCAAAATCTTTCATTTGCTAACTATGCCTATCAGTAGTTAGTGCCTTCATTAGTTAGAACCTTTTGTTTAGCTGGCAGTAGTGGCGCTCGCTGTATTGCAGTGGTTCGAGTAACAAAGATTTTTGTGAGGTGAGTGATTTGTGAAACGTATAGGTGAATGTTAGTCAGGGCCATTCTTTTGTAGGGATTTTTTAAAATCAGATTGCGTTGCGATGAAAATATTGTGTGTCAGTTTAAGCACAATCATGTATAATTTTTCTAAGGGGACGTTTCAGTGTTGACAAGAAACGTGCGAGAACTTGTTGACTAAGCATATGCACACATCCCAGCACAATGCCACCTTCATGCCCCCTAAGTCTCGACCCCCTGAGAACTTTCTGGACATCACGCACATATAGCAGCTCTTATTATCCTGCCCCTCCATCCTCATCACATTGACGTAATGCCTGGGCCGTGTATGTGGGTTCAGCTTCCTCTAAATTCCATGGCGTACCTGGAAGTGACGTCACGATTATACACTGGAGGCCTCAGTAAAATGTGTACTTACGCTGTGTAAGCAACGTCTGAACCGAGGAGATACATCTTGACGGGCTAAGACTTGCACCTGTCGCTACTATCTTCTTACAGAGATGCTGGCGGCATGTGTATCGGGCTCTTTCCAGAGAGCGGCAGCTGTGTACTAGTGCACTGCCAAGATGATTTAGAGATGTGACAGTTACTAACTTTAAATAAAGAAAAGTGTTGTGTCAACATTTATCTACGTGATTAATTCACCAGGATGAGATACCTGGGATGTCACACCAATTTAATGTAGACGGCAGTTGTCTTATGGATCTGGATGTAACGCAGGATGTTAACATTATTAAAAAATGAGATTTTCCGTTACCTAACGATGACTTCCGTGTGCAACAAGATTACCAAGGAAACATTTGTACCTAGCAAGTGAACTATATAGCTGTGCGCCATGGGATGGCCAGGTGATAACACTTATACGAAACATATAGTCAGTAACAAACTAAACAATTCTTAATCAGTTCTCGAGATCGCTTGGCTATCTTGATAAAAATGAGGTACTACGTTGTTATGCACCAGACAAATTTTAGCAAACCTGATGTGCGCTGGGCAGGCGATTAATAACAAGATTGTATTGTAATAAGGAGATCAATTACTTGTGATCTGTTGTATATTTTCCCTCTGTAATATAGAATAACCAACTATTCAGACATGTAGGTTATTGCAGCTTGGACAGGTTTTACTTTGCGTTATTGGAGATATAGTGTTTAACGAGTAAAACGTTCTGTAGGTCTATATTATGCCGAAAGATCTAAAAGCAGCTTAATATGCTCATATGATAAATCAAAACATAAGAATTAATAATGTTATAGGAGTTTTGAAAACTTAAACAACTGCTACACATGCTGCCTTAGTGGGTTACAAGTGGACAGCCACTGAAGTTAATATTGAGCCTATACTTACAACAGTACCTTAACATTTGACACAATGTGTTGTGCTGTCTCGCAGCTGCCTTACGCTAGAGTATTCCTGTTCACACACCATATATTTTTAGTTCATATGCTGCTTGCTTTGAAACTAGTTCTTCCATAACACCAGCCTCTCCCTCTACCAGAGAACATTAAACCGTTTTAGCCTTGAAAGAGAGATCAGACATTTTGATCAGTAGAAGACATTCTGACACTTGCGCAAGTTTCTGTAGTTAATAATCCATAGAACGTAAAGTATAAAGTTATTTTACGTTCGATAATTTCTGTCTGGAGGGCATTTGAGGTTGGATGTAATAAAAGAGAAAGTCTTTCGAACCCTCGTTTTCATAATAAACAGAACTGTTTTTAATAAGCAGGCTGTGAGGGGCATTAGTAGCTCTTCATTTCATAATCTGCAAGGATACCAGAATATGCTATTCATTTTGGAAGTATTCTTCCCGGAATATATTTAGGATTAATGTTTTCCTTCTTTTTTAAAATCGTTAGGCATGCAGTTGAATTTTGAAACATGAATTCAGTATCACATACCATAACTATTCGGTATGGAAAGACAGATAACGTAGCAGTAAGTTATAGAGATGGACAGACATTTTCTTCCAATTACGTTATATACAATATTCAAAGTGTCAACAACATCGTCGGCGAATGCAAGCCTTATCAAGTAAGTCTTATATATGTGACGGAGAAGCCTGACGAATTGCATATTACACAAAAAAGACATTTCACTATAAATATTATGGGAGCTACTTACATTGTAACTGTTTCAGGGGAGAAGGTTGGATGATTTTAGCTGGAATCCCTGTAATTTAACGATTGACGGCTTGCCATTACCCCTGGCGAGAACGTTCTCAGAAAAGACACTAGAGCAGTGAACACAAGCACGTCGCACTTCCCACAGCCGGGGCTCAATAATTCATTAAAAGAAGTCACAGGATGCTTCGATTAACTTCAGTGGAATTTCAAATGAATGAGCTGTAGTGAATCGTAAGACAGGCTAATTATAAATACGAATTCCGCGCGGCCGGTATCACATGCAAGTGAAATACAGAATGCCGAAACAAAGCAAACAATCTCAGGTGTTACTGGAAAGCAGAAAATATCGTTAGCCAAATAAATATAAAGATAGAAATAGGTAAGCCCACAGGGCTAAAAACGGCAAGAAAACAAATCACAATATAGTTATTATCTAGGTGGGTACGTCGCCAAGCATATAGTAGCAAGTATTGAGGGTTTACTAGAATCAGTTGGTCACCTGTCTTACAAAAATAGGTACCCTTACCATAAACTTACCAGGATTTGCAGTACCAAAGGTGACCTGATGAGAGCCACAAGCATGCAGTAAGGCAACGGATCACCACAAAGTCCACAATATAAGTACAGAACAGTTTCCCCGCGCAGGGTCATTTCCTCCAACGTTCGATTAGCTGGCAGTTAAAATTCCAGCTGGCTGTAGCAATAGCAATCCACTACCTAGGCTGCCAACTTTCACCTAAGTTCATGACAATGGAGCGCTCACATGTTCTAAGTAAAAACGGACCTCCAATTCTTCACACAGCTGACAAACACTCGCCACTGATCACTCGCTCTCTAGCGGGTCAGTGTCCCAGCAATGGGCACAGACACACACAGGGCAGATACTGTCGATAACTGAGATTCAAGGATGTTGCTCTTGCACAGAAAAAAAGTGAATAGTTGGAGATGGCACAACACCAAGTTTCGTGTTCGAAGCTTGATATCTGTGTGGCTGTATCTAAATCTGTATGATTCCTCACGTTTGTATAAAAACGCTAATCAACTGACATGTCGCGAATTTTTAATGTTACTTGAAAAGCAGATAAATGAATGTCTTCTTATGGTTTACTACTAAGGGGACTGCCTACACTACGCTTGTCCGTCCTCTTTTAAAATACTGCTGGGCGGTGTGGGATCCTTACCAGATGGGGCTGACAGAGTACGTCGAAAAAGTTCAAAGAAAGGCAGCACGTTTTGTATTATAGCGAAATATGGGGGAGAGTGTCGCAGAAATGATACAGGATTTGGGCTGGACATCATTAAAGGAAAGGCGTTTTTCGTTGCGACGGAACCTTCTCGCGAAATTCCATTCATCAACTTTCTCCTCCGAATGCGAGAATATTTTGTTGCCAACGACCTACATAAGGAGGAACGATAACCAAGATAAAAGACATAGGTGTTCATTCTTTCCGCGCACTATACGACATTGGAAAAATAGAAAATTGTCAAGGTGGTTCGATGAACCCCCTGCCAAGCACTTAAATGTGAAGTGCAGAGTATCCATGTAGATTTAGATGAACTATATTTGATGTTTCCATAGTCACTACAACTGATCTTCACCTTTTAGAAAAAATGAGATCTTATTAATGGTATGATACAATGTCGCTAGAGCTGGCAGGAGATCGATTGGGAATAAATAATATTTTAATTTACCTTTGACTTTTTTTACAAAATCAAGTAATTGTTAGCATGAACAGTTGCTTCCTCAGAGTATAATTATGTTGGTGAAACATTTACTCAGAGCTGTAATAACCTACAGACTTCTTCAAGATTTATTTATTTATTTATTTTTGCGGACACTTCACTCCATTAACCAAAGTTTCATTATAAACAAGTTCTAGAAGCAGTACCACATAGCATTACCCTTAAGGACGCTTTATGGATTGGATGTAGCGTAATCACATGGTGGACTGCACATTATGAAATAAATATGAGTACGCGACCACCAGTAGGGTCAGTGAAGATAGGCCAAAATAAGAAACGTCAAACTCCAATCCATTGATAAACAACAGCTGGTTATATGTTATGCAGTCACAGCCTTCCTCCTTTGACGAGATGACTATACGACGCGTGTTTGGAAAGTAAGGCCCGATTAGGCGCGAAATGGAAAACACTGTGAAAATGTGATGGAACTTTGCACAGATGTGTTGGGCAGTGTCTTTAGTGTGCCTGTAAATATCATCACGTCGTTCTTTATAGTTCAGGGAACAAAGTGATCACGTAGAAAAGCTTAAAACAACAGCGTGTCCCACCAAGTCTGTGGATCTGGTGAAAAATTTCGTCTGAAGCTATGCAGCTCACATAACACAAATTTCATGCGTTTTGTTTATTGGAGACACTTTTCAGCTGCATTCTGCAGGGGCTATGAAGACGCTCCTGCAGCGTTTTCGATGGAAAGTGTTAAATCACTCTCACTACAGCCCTTAACTGGCACCCTCTGTTGTTCATCCTTGGTGTCATTGAACCGCTAGCTATTGAGACAACATTATGGCACAAACAATGAAAGGCAGATCAGCGTGGAGAATCTGAAACAGTAGTAAGAAATTACTTTGTAGTAATAAGGGGCCATAAAGTTTAGGGATGTGGCTGTAGTCAGTTTCTCCCTTACAAAGGCAGTAACTACTATGTTTCGACAGCTTTCAGATAGACTATCTCAATGTACACAGGCTGACAGATTAAAAGTATAACCAAAAATTGTCGAATGTCAATGTAACTTCGTATGTGCACATGCCATTTCTCGGTATGTAAATGTGTACGTCTGCGGTTCTCTGAGACCAGTGGAACGAACAACAGAGTGAATTTTTTGGGTATTATACAAGAATGTGGTGTTTGTAAGACACAGTGTGCGTGTGTATGATTGCCTAATGTTCTATCCACAATGGAATTCTCACGCCTACAAATGATTCAAACGACTCTGCCGTTGACTACCTACACAAGGAGTTCCATAAACCGATGTAATGTGTTGTTATCTTCCTTCGGTTTAGCTCAGTAAACAAATTATTTCTATCGCGATGCTACTAGAAATAATCACAACTTGAACAATGTAAATGATTTATTCTTTAAAAGAAAGAAGATGAAAAAACTGGATAAACATGAGTACAAAATACCGGATTGTATCGTAAAAGAGATTTCTAGACTGACAGAACGTACGTTTGACTTTCTTTACATCGTGCCGCGCTTTGTTAGATGGACTTTCAGAAAAAAGCTCTCTGAAAATCAAATTTGAATTCAACACATTTACTCTGAGTGTATCCCAATCCGCTGAAGTACACCAGATGTTCTGCACCGATGGTCTGCTTGCTGGGGTGTTGGCCGCTGCGCAAATCTGTGCCTAGGCAGTGGACACAGTATGCAGTCCGCAAATACCTAGGGCAGAAATTGCCTCAGCAGAAGGCACCAAACGAGTCCATATTTCTGTTTGCTCACTATTGGGCAACAGAAATTCGACTCAGGTATTCTACCATAAAAAAGCGCTTCAGTGTTTATCAGACTTTACAGAGTGGTAAGGTACCGTCACTCGAGCAAACAGAATAACAACTCTGTTCACGGAAAAACGACGTGAAGGACTCCTTGTATGGGAAACAACAGTTCTCAAAATCTAACCGTCTGATTCTCTGCCGGAGCTATTACCTGCATAGTCTCTAGGTCGGTTCCTGCAAGGGATCAGTTCACGCCGGGAATTTTTTTAAGTATCCGCCATCTGACTGCTTCGATGCCGCCTGCCACCGTTTCTCTTCCGGAGCATACCTCCGCATCTAACAGTAGCACTTGCAACTTACGTCCTCAATTATTTGCTAGGTGTATTCCAATATCTGTCTTCCACTACAGTTTGTAACCTGTGCATCTCCCTCTAGCACGAGGGAAGCTATTCCTTGGTGTCTCAATTGATTTTCTACCATCCTATCCACTGTATTTGACAATATTTCCATGTATTCTTTTCCTCATCGATTCTCCGGAGAATCTCCTCATTGCTTAATATATCAGTCTACCTACATTTCAGCATTATTCTGTAGCACCACATGTCAAATGGTTAGATTCCCATCTTTTCCTGTTTTCCCGCAGTCCATGTTTCACTACCATACAATGCTGCGCTCCAAACGCACATTCTCAGGGGTTCCTCCCTAGTAGGCTTATCTTGGCCAGGAATGTCCTTTCTGCCATTGCCAGTATAATTTTTAAGTCCTACTTGTTCTTCTGACCGGAACGGGTTGCTTTGCTGCCTAGACAGCAGAATTCCTTAATTTCATCTACATCGTGATCACCAATCGTGATGTTAAGCTTGTCGATGTACTCGTTTCTGCTACTTCTAATTACTTTAATCTTTCTTCGATTTAATTTCAATCCGTATTCTGTAATCTTTACACTGTTCACTCAGCGGATCCTCTAATTCTCCTTCACTTTCACAGAGGGTAGCAATGTTATCAGTGAATGTTATCACAGATGTCCTTTCACCTTGGAATTTGATTCCACTCTTGAATCTGTCTTATGATTCGTCACTGCTTCTTCGATGTATGGATTGAAGAGTAGGGGTGAAAGACTGCATCGCTGTCTTGCGCCCTTTTTAATCCTATCACGTCGTTCTAGTTCTTCCATTCTCATCGTTTCCTAAATATATTGTATTTTACCGTTCTTTCCCTTTAGCTTACCCCTATTTTTCTGAGAATTCCGTACAATTTTCACCATTTTACATTGTTGAACACCTTTTCCAGGTCGACAAACCCTGAAACGTGTCTTAATTTTTCTTTAGACTTGCTTCAATTATCAATCGTAACGTCAGAATCGCCTCTCCGGCTCTTTACCTTTCCTGAAGCTAAATTGATCGTCATCTAACATGTCCTCAATCTTCTTTTCCATTCTTCCGTGTATTATTCGTGTCAGCAACATGTACGCATTATCTGTTGGCTGAAGGCCCGATAAAACTCGGAATTTACAGCTCTAACAATCTTCGGAACTGAAGATGGGATATGTCGTGACTCATATATTTTACAAACCAACGTGAACAGTCATTTTATTGCCACATTCCCCAACGATTTTAGAAATTCAAATGGAATGTTAATTATCACCTGCGCCTCTTTTGGTCTTCAATCTTCCAAAGAACTTTTAAATTGTGATTCTGATGCTGGATTCCCTGTATCTTCCCTATCAACTCCTGTTTCTTCTTCTATCAGGTCATCAGATGACTTCTCGCTCTCGTAGAGGCCTTCAGTGTACGGTACTTTTCCGATCTATCCGCTCTTTCCTCTGCATTTGTCTGCGGAATACCCTTTGTAGCCTTAATGTTACCATCCTTGCTTTTAATTTCACTGAAGGTTGTATTGACTTTTCTCTATACTGACTCAGTCCTTCCGACCATCATTCCTTCTTCGATTTCCTCAAATTTTTCGTGCAGCCATTTCTCCTTGTCTTTCTTACAGTTCTTTTCATTTCAATCCAGGCTCGTATTTATCTATCCCTGATACTACTTGAACATTTTCTTAGCCCCCTCTTTCACGAATCAGCTGGAGTATTTCTGTTGTTATCCATTATTTATTTGCGGCTACCTTCCTTATACCCACGATTTTCTCTCCAAGTTCGGTGATTGCTCTTTTTAGAGATTTGCGTTTCTCTTCAGCTGAACTGCCGTTATAAAATCATTACCTCCTACTACATGGAACATGAAACTGAAGCTCATACTGCTTTCGGTAAATTTTCCGAAAGTTTGCATTTTCGCTGCTACTTCTTTAGTAATCAGTCAATTAAATACGCTTCTCTGTTTTTCAGCGGGAAGTCTCACCCAGCGCCAGCCACCAGAAGATTCGTTTGAGACTCCATGCTTCCCTTTGCATTAAAAGGATGTCTTTCCATCTTGTTCCGTCCCTGAAGCTCTTTCGCGAGTTACGCTATTCTGAAATTATTTTTCGTCTCACAGAGTTGCTACCTAACTCCTACACTGACCACGCTGCAGCTTCCAGCATCCTAACCTGCTACCTCCACATTCTCATTATTCTGAGGTTATTAAATGTTCATCCCTGCCGAATACGAAAATACTCTTCCCACCCCTGCTTGGCCAACGGCGGCTTCTGAAGGACTTGTAGCACACGTTGCTCTTTCTATCAGTGCTCAGCTTTAATTAACTCCGAGGTATGGAAACCACATAAATTTTTATTACATAGAGATAAATAGGATACAGTCTGGAAGAACTGGAACCTGGTCACCCTAGTAGAAGGGCTGAGACCCCCATGTAACTTGAAACACATGCATCTACTTTGCTCTTTTATTTGTTTAAGATCTACGATATTGTAGTCATATTACTATCACTACTAATACGGCAATAGCATGCCTGCTATTCTGCTGATTTTTCATTATCGACAGCATAATGAAATAGGAGAGAAGATTGGACAAAGGTGCCTATATTTTATTATCATACTCAGTAGTCTTCATCAGATAGCCATGTTGGCTTTCCCTTTCCCGCGCTTATCTTTGAGGCTGGAAACATGGGCCGGTAGTAGTTATTCTTCTTATTCTTGTAAGTAGTTGTACCAACCTAAAACTCAGTTTCTCCTGCACGTTCGACTCTCTAAAGGGGCCTCCCTGACTAAATTCTATCCAATCACGAGTCATTCCGCCAAGTCAAGAATATTTTCTCCAACGGCAGCTAGTTCGGCGGCAGATCCGTGCTCCCTGATCGGCGCGAAAAAATTCCAACAATTCCCACCCTCACAAGGTCCGGCTCCACTGCAGCAACGGCGGTAAGTGATTAGCAGTCGGGGGAGTCGGTGGCGGGATCGAGAAGAAGACGGTTGCAAGCTGGTAAGCATGCGTGCTCTCGCTCGATTCAAGAGTGGATACGAATACATATTAAAATGTTAGGTGACCTTTAATTTCGGGAGGATCTACACCTCACTGCTTTTATTTCTTCTTCATTTTGCAATTTTGTTCTTGGACTTGGCTTCAGATCCTGGTCGGTTGCAGCATGCAAAATATACTTTGGACTCTCAGTCATTACGTTTGGTACAGTTCAATCCCCCTTGTAACCACTTCGCCTTGAGCGAATGTCTTTCCTTTTCCAATACTCAGTGATATTGGTGAACATTTCATAACAGCCTTTTGTGTGTTGGATTTTCCCTTGTTTGTCACCCTTGTGTGTACACGTGATGATTAGTAATACACAAGATATCTAAATTGAATCAGAAGAATGAGCTTTACGAATTTTATTGGTATCACGTGCACCAACAAGTAGTTCATAGTTTGCCTTTTCAATGTATTTACGTATTAGCTATCGGATCCCATATCTTACCTTCTTTTCTGGATGCTCAGCTTCCACCTTTCCTGCCAGCCGCGGTGGTCTAGCGGCTCTAGGCGCTCAGTCCGGAACCCCGCGACTGCTACGGTCGCAGGTTCGAATCCTGCCTCGGGCATGGATGTGTGTGATGTCCATAGGTTACTTAGGTTTAAGTAGTTGTAAGTTCTAGGGGACTGATGACCACAGATGTTAAGTCCCATAGTGCTCAGAGCCATTTAAACCCACCTTTCCTTGTTCATTTCGAACGCTAGTAATGTGGGTGACTGCCGAATTTAGGCCATATCTCCCCTCCCAAGCCCCCCAAACTTGTATTAACATCCAAATGTAACAAAATATGTGTACTCAGTAATTATACTTCATATGTACAAGTATAATTTCAATTTATAATAAACTGTTGTGCTTTTAATCCGGCTTTCAATGAAAATTGTTAATCCCATTTACAGAAATATCAATGAGTAGTTTTTTGTTTGATCGTGGTTGATATTTTTTAGGCTGTCAGAGAGAGGATCCTTGCGCCAGCCCCTAATCCTTTACTGATTCGCCGACTACTGTTGTATGTGGTTATCTGTACGCCATTCAACCCCAGTCCTCCCTTCTAGATAAGGAAAATCACATTGATAGGGCAGTTGTGAGCAAACTCCACGCTATGTGGTAAATAAATGTCGTTTGGCTAGGGCCTCCTGTCGCGTAGACCGTTCGCTAGGTGCAAGTCTTTCGATTTGACGACACTTCGGTGACTAGCGCATCGATGGGGATGAAATGATGATGATTAGAAGAACACAACGCCCAGTCCCTGAGCGGAGAAAATCTCCTACCCCCTCGGGAATCGAACCCGCGCCCTTACGAGTGACAGACAGGCGCGCTGACTACTCAGCTACCGGGGGTGAACACGATATATGGTGAAAGGGGATGTGCTGCTATTCTCGATCCCTTTTAATGGGCAAGGCATCTCTTTTAAACTACATCAGCACAGTTTAATAATCAAAATATATACCTGGCTTTTGTTGAAGTTAAATGAGTTTTAAAACCATCAACAATAAAGTGACTGAGCAGACTATTGAATATTGAAAATAATTAACTGCAGGTAGCAAAATTCTCTGAGCAGTGTTCTTTGAACGAAACGACGTTTAAATAACTTGCATTAATTATGACCCCACTGTCAATAGACAGCAAAAATATAGAATCTTGTAAACAATTGGCAGTCAGTGAATAGTTAAAAACAGTTATCCTAAGTTCCTTGATCTAATCTTAATCAAATGATTTTTAAACAGCAGTTATAAAATATGTGTGGTGATTGCATAAACCCCACCGTGTGTTTCGGCGGGGGGGGGGGGGGGGGGGGGGGGGGAAAGGCGAGAGGCTAGGACATAAATGGAAGTTAGTTATATAGGATGGCCACCGTACTTCCAATGCTTGTGCCTCCAAGAGTTCAGACCACCTCCACTAGCGTCGAATTGGGAAAATTCCTGTAAAACGCTGGTGTGGCCACTCACGGAAACTGCTTCACAGGACAGGCGAAAACCCACAGTCAAAAACCCGAGTTAGAACCTTCACAGGAACCGATTCGTTCTCTCATGTACCATCCAGAACTTACAAACTCTGACGCCCCTGGGCCGACTGCCCCACACATTGCACTCTCACTGCCCTCACAAACCTTCCCACTTCGCTGCTTTTGTCTCCACCAAAGATTTCACCGGCGTACCTCCAAAGTTATGCAGGCAGCGATCGTTAACGAAGCACGAGATCGATAGAAGGTGAAGCCCGCATTGCGCAACCTGCTATGCTGGAACACAAAATACTCCCCGCCAGTGGGTTTGGCACCAGAGGCAGAAGATAAAGATGTGGCTAACTGCCCTCCTTGACCTCACTGATATGTGGAGATCTTCTCATACAATTCATGGAACAACATATTAATTGTACTCAGAAACCATAAAATTTTAGGAGGACTTTCAAATGGTGAGCCCGTTTATTAGAAAGCCTGCTCTGGCCTTGGCTCCAACATTAAACCTATACACAAACACATTGTCTCTGATTTTCCACTTCAACTCACGCCTCCCTTAGATGTGTCTTCATGCCTGATGCCTATGCACAAAATCTATATGGTGTGTCTCTCTCTCTCCCAGTGATGTAGAATAGTTTTAGGGGTGACTCGCTCAGCGAGCAGCTCATTAATGGACCAAAGACTAGTCAAGTGCGGTTTAATTAGCCTAGGATTATTGGGTCTGTAGTGACGTTGATCGCCTCATGCTGAGCCGTATTAAAAGCAAGATGTAACGAAGACGCAGAAAAGTCCCAGCGTTTTTGAGACGTAGCATGGAATATTGACAACGTATCCTTCAAATTCTTATTCATGTGCACAGCAGAGGATGTGCCCGCTGTCATGACGGGGAGGAGGGAGGGGATTATCAACAACACCGCTTACAATAGCTAGATTATGTACCGCGAGATACCTCAGATCTACCTGTAGCTCTCTAAATTGACTAACTCAGCTATCAATGGCAGCACTTTTGTCGGGCTTCAACGATGCCTGCTTCAAATCACCAAAATGCACTCAATGTGCTTAACCAAACAATTAACACGAGTTAGGTAGGAACTGAGAAAGCCATTGAAAGAGGAGAAAGGATGGCCACTCCCCGATTGTGGGTCTTTCCAGAGAAGTGAAATCACCACGCTCTGGGCTACCAGTTGATAATTAGGAATTCAGATGGGAGCATGTAGGGTCGTTTCGCCCTAATGGAAGGACTTGGGTGCCCACATAACTACTTCAGCGTTTGTCATCGTTGATAAATATCGTACATTTATTAATGTCAATAGAGTTTTAAAAATTATCAGCAATGAGATTTGACTGAACAGACTTTGTAAAAATTACTTTTAAACAGCTGCCACTAATTATGAGCCACCAGGTATTAACTATACACCAAAGGTGCCGAATTTTAAAGACAACTATCTACAGTTAGAAGATTCACTGAGCAACTTTTCTACTAAATGATTTTAAACACTTGCAACTAATTATGAATCCACTGTCATTCAATAGACAGCAATCGTATCGAATTTTAAAAACAATTGACATTCACTGAATAGTTAACTACCGTTAATCAAAATTCAGTGATCAGACTTTAAGCAAATGAGTTTTAAACAGCTTTTATTCAGTAGATACCAAAATATAGATTTAAAGAAAAAATTTACTGTCACTGAATAAGCAGCTACAGTTAGCCAAAACTCACTGATCATATATTAAACAAATGACCTTCAAACAGCTGCTATTAATTATGAACCCAATGTCATTCAGGATAAACACAACGGACAGAGTCTTAAAACAATTAAGAGTCATTGAACATGCAGTTACAGTTAAATAAAATTCACTGTCTACATTTTAAGCAAGTAAATATTAAACCGTTACTGTTAATTATGAAGCCACTGTCGTTCAGCAGAGAGAAAATACATAATTATTTAAGGAACAATTAATGGTCACTGAATAGGCACCTACAGTTAAAAAAACTCTGCTCAGTTTTTGACCAAATAATATTTAAACAGCTGCTGTTAATTACGAGTGGGCGGGAGGGGGTGGGGGAGGTAGGAAAGCGAGAGGTAACGACACAAATGAAAGTTATTTAACTTGCACAGGATGGCCACTGTCCTTCCACTCCTTGTGCAAGAGACCGGACCACCTTCAATAGCATCGAATTGGCCAAATAATACCCAAGTCGCTGGTGTGTTTTCCAAAATGTCATGCCCACTCACGGAAACCGTTTTGCAGGGCAGGCGATAACCGACATTCGGAACCAGGCTCCTCGCCTCCTCAGGAGATGATTCGTTCTCTCGTGTACCACCCACAAATACCTACCTCCCGCATGCCCGGCCAACTCGCTCCCCACACTACACACTCAATGCCCCCGCGTGGCTCACGTAATGCTAGCCAGTATCAACCAGTTAAATGATTCATAATGCATATCGTGAAGAATTTACAGAATATATAATGTATGGTGGCAAACCTTGACATGTTACAGTGTTACCAGGTCTGGTAAGCTGCGTAAGGAAGTGAACAGAGTCAGATGTTGAGTGGTCTCTGAATGACGTGGTATGCCTCGTACTCTTGTGAGACAATTTTATCAGCACTTGACCGCGTTTGGTCAAATTTTGACCCATTTTTACTGGTCATTTGGATGCGACAGTGGATCTTAGAAGGACTGTATGTAAATGTGAAGGCAGGTATACTTGACGTCAAATTACCGGGTAACTAGTGTAATCAACTAAATGGACAATGGCCGTAATTTGCAGTAGGTACATCATTATCTGTAACCCCTTCACATATGTACCTGCTATCCGAGAACATTTTCAGTCTGCAAAATTCTGTGTCATACAAAAGTCCTATTGGAGACCAGTGGCAGCCACACTAGGCAATTAGCGTCCAAACAGAGGCTACTATTAACACGACAAAAGGCTGCTTGTGGTCTGGTACCGTGAACAGAAAGGACTGATCTCTGATGAATAACGCTGCGTAGTATTCAACGATGAATATCGATTCTGTGCCACTACTGGTGACCATCTTAAGAGAGTATTCTAGTGACCTGTGGATAGGTGTCGTACTTCCAATTCTTAGGAGACACATAGCGGGGTTTCCCTTGTGGTCGCTATGTGGGAAGTCATCAGGTATGATTCAGGACATGGCTGGTAGTAATTGAGGGATCACTGATGGCACATACATCACTGGCATATACTTGTGTTTCATCTCCCATACGAACGTATTGTGGTGCCACGTTTTAATAGAACATTTGAAGTCCACACGAGGTATGTATCTTATTGTGCAATAGAACATGTGTGGAAACTGCTCATACGTCAACTCCATCCAAGTGCCGGTATCGTGGATAACATGACCCACTGACAACAGCTATTGGACAGTTTGCCTCAGGAGAGGATACTATTACTTAATGACTCCTTTCCGTACACTTATTCAGGCTATTGGAGGTGCAAAGTCTTCATGTCAATAGTGAGATCGTACAGCCAGTTCCTTGTCAGTAGAATTGGATTTTGTTATAACTGAAAGAACCCTCTGGCGTAGCGCATTACACTTTCTTTCCTCCTCCTCCTCTTCTGGGAGCCTTACTTTCTTTGTTAGGCAATGTATTGTAATAGAAGGTCTCAGAGGAAGACATCTAGAAGCGAAATAGTCAAAAAATTGTCGAAAACAATAGTTCAACACTAATATGATCAGCCCCAATTGTGTGCAACATGTTAGTGTCCGATAAAGTACTGGAAATACGGTCACAACGAGGCCACTCTTCTCCTGCATTCGATGACAGAATAATATAGGGTAGCATCCCTACTAACGCATCTAATGAAGCGCATGTAGGCCAAGTATATTTAACTCACACCATAGCACAGGATGTCCTCCGAAACTCTGTAGGATCCAGAATCCTACGGCAGAGTTCATTTCCACTCACTTGATCTGTGACCTTACTAGGAAACTGGAACGAACTGCGCCCTTCCACACCAAAATTTACTGCGACCTTCGATAAATAGCTCCTGCCAGGAGCGGCGCATCCCTGGAGTACCCGATACAGAATGTAATTTCATTCAGATCAGTTGCGGAACTCTAGACCTCTTCGTATTATTTGCTGCTGGGCTGCGCTGCGCGTCATGTCTGCTATTAGTCCTTCTGTATGATATTAACCCGAGACTGACCCATGTTCTTTTTCCAAGAAACTGATGTAGGACGAACATGACAGTCTCTTACATTCCATTGGTTCAGAACTTACATAAATCGAAATTTTAACTTGTGAACTGAGTTTTTCATTGGAGTTTTTCAATGAATTGCTTGCATATTGTCTTATTTTCTGAATTTCTGAATGATTCCCCCTGGATATTTACATCTACACACATATACCCTAAGTCACCTTCTACCACTGCTAGGCACTACCTTTCATTCGGAAATTGAGGGCAGGGAGAACGATAAAAATACTTCTGTGGTTAGTACAAATGCCGCTTTCTTTTGAGATGTCATGCACATAGAACCTCAAAAACTGATAGGCATCCATTTGTCTATAGTATCTAGCACAGAGTATCTCCAACTGATTGACGAAGCAGCCTGTGACAGACTCCGCCAACGATATATAAACAGCTTCCGCTTCTGCCACGCTGACCGTAATGTGAGCGTGGCAGCAGTTGACCGTGCTGGTTTAGACATGCGTACCGTGTGCATCTTTGAATTGCCGTTCGAAGTTCCCACCAACCTTGTCGTTGGCGCGCTGCGGCCATATGGCACAGTTTTCAGCCATACACAGGAGAAATGGAATACATTTGAAACGTACCCTATGCATAAAGAGGTACGCCAAGTGGGCATAGAAATTAAGAGGAAGTTTGCATCATATAGTTTCGTTGGCCAACCGAGTACTTGCTCGGGCTACGGACAGGAGGACCATGTTCGAACTGAATGCAGCGCCCCCTCGTTCAGATGCTTTGCAATGAACGTCCCCAACGATCCACGACGACCTTCCTCCCGCTAACGAATGTGGAGGCGGCCCGACCACCTAGAGCAGCTGCATGTTCCATTGGAGAACCGGCATCGTCGGCAACGATCACGCCACCACCGGCAAATGATGCAGAGATTCCTGCAGCCTCTGCCCATCGCGGCGTCGGGGGAACCCGGCCACCGACACGGTCAGGATCGAACACAGAGATTCCCTATGACGGTGCTGAGCGCCCCCTCCCCCCCCCCCCCCCCACCCCCTCCCAACCAGTAGATGTCGGGACTCGCAAGAGAAAATCACCCAAGCGACACAAGAAGACAGCTGTAGATCAGGACAGGGATGTGAGACTGGTGGAAGACGTCGACTCCGTCATCAGCTGCAACGAATTCCAGCGGCCTCATTCATCAGAGGGCGCCTGACGATAAGGAACAATCGTCCACTCCTGGCGGCTCTGAAAACAAGGCGCATCCGGTCAACTCATAGAATGTGGGCTCCTGTGAATGTGTGAAGCGTCCCCTTAGAAAAATTATTTAATTACTGCGCTGATAAATCTCTTACATTATTTGATTTTCAAACAGCTGAGTAAAACTGAACATACTCAGACATTTCGCTCTTTACCTATTCTGATCAACACTAAACTGACACACAATATTTATTTTAGCGCAACGCAATCAGACATTCAATAATCCCTACAAGGGAATGGCCCTGACTAACATTAACCTATACCTTTCACAAATCACTTATCTTACAAAAATCTTCGTTACTCGAACTACTGCAATACAGCGAGCGCCACTACTGCCAGCTAAATAAAAGATTCGAACTACTGAAGACACTAACTACTGACAGGCATAGTTCGAAATGAAAGATTTGGCTAGAGAACAAACAATGTATTTACCTTAGTAGTGTTCAAAAGTCATAATATATATAGCAGTTCATGACATCCATTCTTACAAATGTACTGTTCCTGATGGACACACGTCCAGATCATCCGCTCTCAAAAATCCGCCATCTCACTTTCCCACATCCACCACTGCTGGCGATTCACCTCCAACTGCGCAACGCTACGCGCTGTTAACAGCAAACAGCCCAACACTACAATAGCAAATATTACAACAATCCCACCCAGCCACAGACAGCACACATCACAGCCAGTGATTTTCATACAGAGTGCTGTGTGGCGTTACCAATATAAAAACCTAAACAGCCTACTTACATAGCCCCCATGCTCCCCACAAGAAATTTTACAGATTGTTTTGGGCAGTGGCCAATACAGATTTGAATAAATTTTTCATAATTACAATAACAAAGATATCAAATGCACACACTTATTGATTCAGTGTTGGTCAAAAGCTAAAATTTTCTCACAGTCCATAAAGACCGTCCTGATCGTTCATCACAGTAAAATTGCAGTGTTTTTCTCAAAGTCGGAGCAGTAAACGAAAATGCACATGGAAGTAGTGGATTTCCGTGCAGTCTTGAAGATGAAGTTTTGTCCTTCCAACGGAAAGACAGTGCTGACTCTTGATATGCAAACAGGTAATGGGCCACAACAGAGCAAATCCACAGCAGAGTCAGTCGAAGTTTTGAAGAATATTGGAAGGTAGGTCATTACATAGCAGACCCACTGTAGTCCCGGTAGAGATTACGGTATTGATGGGCCACCAGAGATGCAGACCCACTGCAGTCCTTGTAGAAATAATGGTATTGGTGGGCCATCAAAGATGCAGACCCACTGTAGTTCTAGTAGAAATAATGGTATTATTGGGCCATCAAAGATGCAGACCCACTGTAGTCCTTGTAGAAATAATGGTATTGGTGGGCCATCAAAGGTGTAGACCCACTGTAGTCCTTGTAGAGATGGCTAGCAGCCATCCGTTGCAACTGTGCAGGTGCACAATCACCATCGAAGAGTCTTGTGAACAATATAGCTAGTCCATGAACCACCACTTGTGCACTCACAAAAATTTTTTTTCAGATGTCCTTAGAACCAGCAATGCTGTTATCCAGTCGCTTGCTGAATTGTTAACACACATGCAAACACTATCAGTCCCTACTTCTCACATATTGTCCATATACTATGACCAACAAAAACGTGTGCAGTGAAATGTAACTTACAAGTTAATATGAGGGCTATCCACAAAGTACATTACGTTTTGGAATTAAAAGTACTGAAAATTTTTTTTAATATATACAGATGAAAGCCACACTTAAATACTACGTTTCTACACAGTTACCATTTAAATTAAGGCACTTATCGTAGTGATGGACGAGCTTGGAAATTCCTTCGTCGTAAAATTCGGCCGCCTGCACCTTCAACCACGTGGTTACCTCTTCTTTAGGCTGTGCGTCGTCATCAAAACGCTGCATAGCCAACCACTTCTTCATTGCTGGGAATAAGTGGAAGTCACTCGGTGCCAGGTCGGGACTGTACAGCGGATGAGGAAACAACTCCCACTTAAAAGATTCGAGAACTTCACGAGTGGCATTTGCCGTGTGGGCCCGGGCGTTGTCTTGAAACAGCAAGGTCTTTGAGCCCAACTTTCCCCTGCGCTTGTTTTGTATTGTTCTTCTGAGGTTGTGCAGAGTTCGGCAATACCTTTGAGAGTTTATTGTAGTGCCTCTTTCCAGGAAATCCACAAAAATCACACCTTTTCTGTCCCAAAAGACAGTCGCCATCACCTTCCTTGCCGACATTGTCTGCATGCATTTCTTGCGTTTTTGGGGGGAATTTGTGTGCCCCCACTGCATTGACTGCAATTTTGTCTCGCAGTTCACATTTTTAACTCATGTTTAGACTCCAGTAACGATGCGACAGAGTAATGAGTCACCATCTTTCTCGTAAGCGTCCTAAAACGTTAACGCTGCAGCCATTCGCTGATTTTTGTGAATCTCTGTCAAGATTTTTGGTATCCATCTTGCACAAAACTTGTGGTAACGAAGCTTTTTGGTAATGATTTCGCGCAACAAACTTCGTGAAATTTGTGGAAAACTCATAGAGAGTTCCGTTATTGTGAAATTACGGTTTTCATGGACCGCGCATCGACTTTTCGACAAGTTCGGCAGTCACTATGCTGGGTCTTCCACTTCGCTCTTCGTCGTGAACGCTAGTTCGGCCATTTTCTAATTTTATGACCCATTAATGCACTTCACCTTCAGTGATTATGTGGTCCCCATACACTTCACAAAGCTGCCGATAAATTTCTATCGGTGTACAGTTATTTGCAGTCAGAAACCTTATTACAGCACGCACGTCACACTTTGCGGCATTTTCAATTAAGGCTGACATTTCAGACTGTCACAGTAACTCAACGGAGTACAGCACGAACCTCTCACTAGCACGGCAGGATGCCGACTGAGCGGCGGAATGTCATGACACCAAGATGGTCGCGCTAGCCCCGCCCCTAACGGACACAAACGAAAACGTAATGTACTTTGTGGATAGCCCTCGTAATTTGATGAACTGGTGTCAATTACAATTTTATAACATAAGAATACAATAACAAAGGTAAAAAATACATCATTAAAAAACATAACAATACAGATAAGAATTATGCTAATGCAGGCTTTACAAAAGAATCGAAATAACATTTACATCAGTGTTACAGGAATTATGACATAAGTAAATACATAAAAGGTCTGAATAACTTTCGAAACATCAACTTCACACGTGAGCATTAAAACAAAACAGAATAAATAGCGTCTAAACATCTTTACAAAGTAAATAACATGTTATAAATGCAAATTATATTTGAGGATAACAGTATTCCTCATCATAGTGAATGTAACTGAGTATTAGAAAAAATCTACAACATAAATCGTATCAGATAAACACATAAAGACAGGAAGAACACAAATACACAAGGGTACACAAACATATAGTGGAATAATACAAAAGAAAAGGACAGGGTTGGTTTTACTGCAGTATTTTGCAAACAAAACTTGCTTTAATTTTTGGAGATCTCCCTTCATTCATCATTATTCCCAAAAAGTCCTATCTATACATCCTTTCTGTATTATTAAGAGCTCCACAGTGTAATCATATGTTTTCAAGTTTGAGCGTGTCGTATTTGCGATGCTTTCAACAAAGAAATGTCAATAGCGAGGATAATGGCCTCTTTCTTTCTCCACCTGTGCTTCTGAAAGGCATACACTAATGGCTTTTTTTCCAGGCATCTGTCGTGCAGCTGGGTGTTTACAGTGACCTACCTTCCTTACCGAAATATTTACGACATCAGTTTCCGCTACAGTGACAGTTTGATACAAATAAAATTTCACAGGTCGAAATATTTGCGTTACAAATCTGTAGAAACAAGATCCTGTAAATATAACAGTGTCCAAAAATTTTCGCCGGCATTGTGGTACATTCACGCATTTACACACATTTCATAACTCTTAAAGTACGATTTCCTCTGAGCCAGCCGGCGCACGTGGCTGCCTGCGGTGCGAGTCATTGTCTGCTATCTCTTTGTTGGCGTGCGTCGGTATTGAGATTAGGAGACCTAACTTCTACAAATTCACCTTGCCGAGAGGGCCCTGCCCTGTTTGAATCCCGCCAGCTCTGATGAAATTCAGGTCTGTTGTTTTGTCAGTAGTTTACATTGTTTCTTTTTTGCCAGTCACGTGGTGGAGAATTTCTCCCGGACTCGTAACTGCCGGGTGGACCGTTGCGTCTGAAGTTATTCTTTCTCCCTTGATAATAATAGATCAGGTTGCCATATTGTCTGTTTCTATGATTGTCTCTGTCATGTTCATTACTACCGAAATGCGATATTTCTCTGCAACTATTATTCTGCCAACTGTTGTCATATGGGAGGTGTCTGATTTGGTCACGATTTACGTTGTAAGAATAGCCTTGTCGTGTCCATTTATTATTTCTGTCATCGCGCAATTGTGACGGGTGTGACCTGTAATTGTTGTGCTCCTGTTTTCGCGTTCCGCGATTGTCGGTCTCAATTTCCAATTCTTGTAACAGTCCCTGAAAAACTTCAATGTCATCTTCGCAACGTCCTGCTAAAATAATATGTCGTAAATGTTCAGGCAATTGGATTATGCAAATGCGGATGTGTTCTGAGGGGCTGTAAAGGTTTGACAGGTACTGATTCTTGTGCAACATGTCTTCAAAATATTTCACAAGACTGTAAAATTGATATTGTTCGAAATGTTTCATCATTTTGATGCTATGTTTTACTCGGTCTTGTGTGGTTGAGACGAATATGCTGAGAAGAAGGCATGGTAAAATTCTCCTTCACTGTGGCAATCGTGAATGACAGATCGCATTCTTACAGCTGGTTCATTCTCTAAGTAGCCAGACATAAATTCTAATCTGTGCTCCAATGACCAGTTGGGAGGAGAAAAATCATAGATTTGATTAATCCATGCCTGTGGAGGAATTTCGTTGCCAGAATTCTTAAATGTTTTGAATTTACATGTAGTAATGAACAGCTTATAGTCAATATCATCTTGTCGGCGAGTCGTACGTCGGTCATTGTTACGTAGTTTCGGCGGTTCAATCTCAAAATTCGGTGTACCTTGCCAATTTCTTTCACAATATTCGAAGTACCCTGTGTTATTATTTTGTGGCTGTTCCGTATTTCTATGTCCCTCTTCCCGTATTGGAGCGCGAGTGTCCTCTGAAATATGTAATTCTTGTAATACCTGTGTCAACTGATCTTGTACTTCCTGGATTTCTCTTTGGTGTTGCGTATTAATCTGATTCTGATTTTGTTTGAATTTCCTAATTTCTTCGTACTCTTCTGTGTCAGTGAAGGCTACAGGTCTTGTGTCATTCAGATCATCATCCGCCTTTGTAGATAAGTTAGTGAACTGATCCGAAAGTTTGGCTACTTTCTTCGATAGTGAACTTATTTCTTCAGTGTGTTTTTCTGAACCAAGTTTCAGAATGTCCATTTGTGTTGAAATCGTATCTACTGTGTCCTTTAAGTTTTCCTGAGTTTTTGCAAGTTGCGTAACCGAATCGGTAGATGCAACTGAGTCAATCTTAGCTTGCGAGGTCTCATGATTTTCAAGAACAATAGTTTGCAGTTCTTTTATGGCTGTTTCGTGATTCTGTAATGTATTCTTATGCCACGAAAAAATAGGTTGGAAATGCTCACAAATTTGTGTTTTTACGTCATTACAGACCTTTTGACATTTCGATTCGATTTTATGTAACTCAGAGGTTAAATCTTCACGTGTTTGTTCAAGCGTGGTGTCTAACCTTTGAAGATTTTGTTCCATTGCGTCTAACTTTTGAAGATTTTGTTCCATTGTGTCTAACTTTTGAAGATTTTGTTCCATTCTGTCTAACTTTCGTAGATTTTGTTCCATTGTGTCTAACTTTTGAAGCTTTGGCTGTGTTTGTCCCATTTGTTGTATTAATTGTAATAACAATGCACTGGTGTCTGAAACATGTTTCTCAGTGCTTTTCGGCAGTGAATTTGCACCGGCAACATTCACGTTTTGACAAACAGAAAATGTGTCTTGACTTATTTGAGAAAACGGTGAGGACCCAAAAACTGAATCTACAGTATTTGCGAAATTGTTTCCTGTCATTTCGGATTCCTGAGACGAGCTGTTGCTGACCGATCGATCGATAATGCTTCCCAGTTCACTAATTGTTTCACTGTCTACGCCATTATTTGCCGCCCGCTCCATTTCCCTATGCACAATTACCAAATTACTACTTTGAACATTAGTTAATTCATTACTCGGTGGCGCTAACACACTGCTTTCTTCACTGTCATTTCTCAGTTTACTTTGGAGCCTAGTATTACGTTTTTTGGACGCCATTATTGTCACAATTTGTCACACAATAACACAGAAAAGCACAATTTGTAGTGCAAAAATAAGAGAACACATTAACATAGCACTGAAAATAATATCTCGTTAATTGCAAGCGCAGCTGCCAAATACTTGGTGCAAATCTACATGCATGCCACAACTGTTTTACTATACAATGAAAAACTACAAAGGAAATTCTCTGTATGATTACGCGCTAGTAGTAAACTATAGCTACACTAATTACACAAACTACAAGAAAAAAATCAGAAGATTCGAGTGAGGTATCCTCGGCTAAGGGTCGACATATGAAACGTCCCCAGCTAAGTAAAAGATTCAAACTACTGAAGGCACTAACTACTGACAGGCGTAGTTAGCAAATGAAAGATTTTGCTTGAGAACAAACAATGTATTTAATTAATAGTGTTCAAAAGTCGTAATATACACTCCTGGAAATGGAAAAAAGAACACATTGACACCGGTGTGTCAGACCCACCATACTTACTCCGGACACTGCGAGAGGGCTGTACAAGCAATGATCACACGCACGGCACAGCGGACACACCAGGAACCGCGGTGTTGGCCGTCGAATGGCGCTAGCTGCGCAGCATTTGTGCACCGCCGCCGTCAGTGTCAGCCAGTTTGCCGTGGCATACGGAGCTCCATCGCAGTCTTTAACACTGGACAGACTGGGACACAGTAAGACACAAGATACAGGAACAATCACTGCAGAACATCAGAGGCAGTGTTGACTACAGAGCACACAAGTTAACAGAAATCATTACACACATACAAAACACCTGCATCCCCACATCACGCAAAACAAAACAGCAGACCAGCCCTTGGACAGCACACCTAACACAACTCAAGCAGGACACCAGACGTAGACGCAGACTCTACCAAAGGGCAATCTCAGACAGAGAAAGACAAGTAAGACTACATGAATACCGGCTTGCCAAGGACAGATACAAACAAGAACTAAATAAGACTAGAAAAGACCAATGGAATGACTACGTAGCAAGACAAACACAACTTAACATATGGGGCGAACCTTACAAGTTCGTGACCGAAAATATCAAGAGCCCACTGGTTCTGGGAACGCTACGACAGGATGACGGGGTGATGACTAAAGGATGGAGAGGCACAGCGGAGTACCTGCTAGGCAAACTCCTTCCTGACGACATCGCCACCACAGACACACCTGAACAAGCAGCATTGAGACGAGAACTTACCACAGCCTACACCACACCAACCGTCAGCTGTCCGTTTGCGCAGGAAGAGGTGGCGATAGCGATCTCAGAACTTAAAAATAAGAAAGCGCCTGGACCAGATGGTATCCACTCTGAGGTACTAAAACAGATAGCACCGCAGATCACCCCATACCTCACAACACTGCTGAACGACGCATTAAGGTTAGGCCGTGTGCCTGCAGTGTGGAAAGCCTCTAGGGCGGTCATCATAAAATAAGCACCAGACAAAGACCCCTCAGAACCCAAATCATACAGACCCATATGCCTCATCAATACACTCGCTAAAACACAAGAAAAACTCCTTTGCAAAAGATTACAAACACATCGCACACTTCGGGGACTGACACCACACCAATATGGCTTTCGGGAAGGAAAGTCTATTGACGATGCAATCAACAAAGCACTTCAAATTGTACACAACACACCTACAAAGTACACACTAGCCATTATGATTGACATCTCGGGTGCATTTGACAATCTATGGTGGCCGGCCCTCTTCAAGAGGCTCAGACACCTGCAGGTACCGGAATCCCTGTACAACAGTCTTGTAGACTACTGCAGGGACAGAACAGTCGCTTGGCACATGGACGACAAGAAAGTAATCAAACGCATTACCAAAGGTTGTCCACAAGGATCGATCTGCGGCCCCATCTTCTGGGACATAATGTTAGAACCGCTCCTAGAATTACTTGAGGAGCACAATGCGACAGATGGAGTTGTCGCTTACGCTGACGACCTGCTTGTGGCAGTGTCAGCAAACAACCGTGCCCAGCTAGAAGACAGAGCCAATGATACACTCAAAACAATTACACAATGGTGCACAGACAACAAGCTCAAGGTAGCAGAAAATAAAACAACTTACACACTACTAAAGGGCATCCTGCATAGGAACCCAGCAGTCAAAATCGGGGACACAAACATTAAAAGATCAAAAGTAACACGCTACCTTGGAGTCTACATAGACGAACGGTTGAACTTCCACGAACACATACGAATATCCACGGACAAAGCAGAAAAAATACTGCACAAACTGGCAAGGCTAAACTCGAAACAATACAGACTACCACTGTCAGTCATACGAACATATCATTGCGCTCTCTTCGAGTCGGTACTATGTTTTGCTGCCAGCACGTGGGCCCATAGACTCAGCCTATCCACTAACAGAACCGCCGTACGGCGGGGGCAAAGAAGCATTCTGCTTCGACTAACAGGGGCCTTCAACACAACCTCAGTCGACGCACTTTGCGTCGTGATGGGAATCTTCCCAATAGACGTAACCATAAGATACCGTGCGGCAAGGTACTGGCTAAAGATGGGGAAACTAGACCAGGTTCGGCAGATCACTGGTGTACCATATGCTACATCACGTCAACTCAAAGCATGGCGAGTGGATACCTGGCAGAGCGAGTGGGCTAACAGCGGTAAGGGCCGACGAGTCTATAGCTTTTTCCCTGACATCAAAGAACGATTAAGACTGAAGCATATCGATCCTAGCCGCGGTATGGTACATTTTCTGACAGGCCACGGCCCTTATCCCACGCACCTGAGCCGCATGAGTCTGCAGCAGACTACCAGATGCACATGTGGAGAAGAAGGCTCCCCAGAACACACTGTCCTATTCTGCGGGCAACGCACAAAAATTAGACACACACTACACATTACCCGGCAGAATACCCAAGATGAAATATACACCATTCTACGAGACCCAGACCTATGTGACAAACTTAATACACTAACTGACGAAATATCCAGGTCCCTGTATACCGAATATCTAAACAATAGACCATTCAGAAGGCAAGGCCGGGGACGCAGACCACAGAGTGCCCATGAGATGGATAGCAGTACAAACACCTCGGGCGAAGACACAGATGTTGAGATAAGCCATGTCGACGACCCATTGTGGCAACCTGCGTATGAGTAGTCTAGGTACCTGAACAACATCCAACACTAAAGAACACACACATGCACACAAAATCACAAATGAGTTATAGTCAAAAGCCAGGCACTTACCCCAGGGACCTACGCATCCTGGCGAGAAGCAACACCCAGCCTGGATGGAAGGATCTTAATTGTGGTTCCCTTAGCTGGGCCCAACCCGACGGTTACCTAACGTAGATCGGGGAAAACCACCGTCCAGGCTGAGTTGCCGCGTAACCAGGAGGCGGGAACTGGTCTTACATGCACATGTACACACATACACACACACGCACATAGCACATATATACAAGAACACACACAAGAGGATATGCAGCCAAAAGTGACATGACACCTGAAAACAAGGGTTAACTCCAAGATAGGCACCTACCATACGAACCTACGCCTCCCGACGAGAGGCAACACTGGGCCTGGATGGAAGGATCTTAATTGTGGTTCCCATTAGCTGGGCCCAACCCGACAGATACACAATGTAGATCGGGGAAAACCACCGTCCAGGCTGAGTTGCCATATAGCCGGGAGGTGCCAATCATTCATCAAGCGAGAACTTGTCTGACAAGCACACATACACACCCACAACCACACATAATGACACAAACACAGACCTAAACAAATTCAATAAAATCACTCCATCACATCTAGACTAGTTAATATTTAATTTTGCACTATGTAAGTAGTAATAAGCTAATGAAGTATACAAGTACATATGTAAACTGTGAGTGGCGGCCTGCGTCTTGAAGGTCATTCCAAGACCCTGACCGCAACCCACACATAGGTGGTGGTAATTTTCTATCCTTTTCTTTCCTATCTTTCTGTTTACTCCTTCTCAAATTCAAAATGAAATTGTTTTCCATTTCCGTATTATTTATATTATTTGTAATGTATCTAAAAGCTGCACAACGAACAAAAACGAACAAATAACGTAAAAGCCCGCCTCCACGTGGCAAGACTTGGGCAACAGTGTGAGTGGGATCGCGAACAGGGGAGGTAACTCACATAACCACTCCTGGGCCCGAGCCCAGTCACAGTGGCTAAGAGGCTTAATACGACCCACCATAAGCAATTAGAAGGTGGGTCAATAAATAAAGAGCAGCAAGTGAAAAAAAAAAAAAGTCTTCAACACTGGTAGCATGCCCCGACAGCGTGGACGTGAACCGTATGTGCAGTTGACGGACTTTGAGCGAGGGCGTATAGTGGGCATGCGGGAGGCCGGGTGGACGTACCGCCGAATTGCTCAACACGTGGGGCGTGAGGTCTCCACAGTACATCGATGTTGTCGCCAGTGGTCGGCGGAAGGTGCACGTGCCCGTCGTCCTGGGACCGGACCGCAGCGACGCACGGATGCACGCCAAGACCGTAGGATCCTACGCAGTGCCGTAGGGGACCGCACCGCCACTTCCCAGCAAATTAGGGACACTGTTGCTCCTGGGGTATCGGCGAGGACCATTCTCAACCGTCTCCATGAAGCTGGGCTACGGTCCCGCACACCGTTAGGCCGTCTTCCGCTCACGCCCCAACATCGTGCAGCCCGCCTCCAGTGGTGTCGCGACAGGCGTGAATGGAGGGACGAATGGAGACGTGTCGTCTTCAGCGATGAGAGTCGCTTCTGCCTTGGTGCCAATGATGGTCGTATGCGTGTTTGGCGCCGTGCAGGTGAGCGCCACAATCAGGACTGCGTACGACCGAGGCACACAGGGCCAACACCCGGCATCATGGTGTGGGGAGCGATCTCCTACACAGGCCGTACACCACTGGTGATCGTCGAGGGGACACTGAATAGTGCACGGTACATCCAAACCGTCATCGAACCCATCGTTCTACTATTCCTAGACCGGCAAGGGAACTTGCTGTTCCAACAGTACAATGCACGTCCGCATGTATCCCGTGCCACCCAACGTGCTCTAGAAGGTGTAAGTCAACTACCCTGGCCAGCAAGATCTCCGGATCTGTCCCCCATTGAGCATGTTTGGGACTGGATGAAGCGTCGTCTCACGCGGTCTGCACGTCCAGCACGAACGCTGGTCCAACTGAGGCGCCAGGTGGAAATGGCATGGCAAGCCGTTCCACAGGACTACATCCAGCATCTCTACGATCGTCTCCATGGGAGAATAGCAGCCTGCATTGCTGCGAAAGGTGGATATACACTGTACTAGTGCCGACATTGTGCATGCTCTGTTGCCTGTGTCTATGTGCCTGTGGTTCTGTCAGTGTGATCATGTGATGTATCTGACCCCAGATATGTGTCAATAAAGTTTCCCCTTCCTGTGACAATGAATTCACGGTGTTCTTATTTCAATATCCAGGAGTGTATATAGCAGTTCATGACATCCATTCTTACAAATGTACTGTTTCTGATGGACACACGTCCAGATCATCCGCTCTCAAAAATCCGCCATCTCACATCCCCACATCCACCACTGCTGGCGGCTCACCTCCAACTGCGCAACGCTACGCGCTGTTAACAGCGAACAGTCCAACACTACAATAGCGAATATTACAACAATGCAACCCAGCCACAGACTGCACACAGCACAGCCAGTGATTTTCATACAGAGTGCTACGTGGCGTTACCAATAAAAAAACCTAAACAGCCTACTTACAAGTGGACAGCCACCACTGACCTCCCAATCCTCTCTTGGTGATTGCATAGACGACATGGAGCAGATGATTCACGGCACACATCGATAAAGCCTCCGAAGCCCAGCGCTGAAATTGACTCGGAGGGCCCTGCCCGTCAGGGGTTCGTACGGCACAGTAATGCACGTCATGCGGTCGGATGGTTGTGTGGTGTACGACCTCACCATAGACTTGCATTCGTGCATTGTTTCCACCACCTGATATGCCTTAATCCTACCGTGTGGGAACAGTCAGTGTCAATGGTGTCCGGTCCACTGT
This sequence comes from Schistocerca piceifrons, assembly GCF_021461385.2. Classification (NCBI taxonomy): domain Eukaryota; kingdom Metazoa; phylum Arthropoda; class Insecta; order Orthoptera; family Acrididae; genus Schistocerca; species Schistocerca piceifrons. The sequence continues at coordinate 287,169,745 of NC_060144.1, read as the reverse complement.
CAAGAACCACATCCTACACGACATGATCAGAGCAGCGGAATTAGACATTGCCCTTCTTCGGAAAGTCCACCCAGAGCTACGTTTCGACCTTTATGGTAACACCACCTATAGCCTACCATCTGGTGATCGTGCAGGAGGAACGGTCGTCCTTCTCCGACGTGGCATGGAAGCGTCGGGCGTGGCGTACTTGCCGATCACGCCAAGCAGTGCTCTCACACTTGACGCAGTCCGCCTCGTTAACGTCTACGCGCACGCCGGTACTTCACACCGCAGTGATAATCACGTCTTCTTTTCGGAGGTGGGTGCACCACCGTTGCAAGGCAGTATGGACCATTACATAGTGGGCGGCGATTTTAACAGTGTTCTGCGGCACGAAGACCAGCTAACGCATTGTCCCATGCCCGGCTCCACTGGTACGTAACATCGAGCTCCACGACACGGCTCTTGATTCATGGGAACCAGCGCTTATATACGCAGTTTACCGGCCATTCCACCACTAGTCTGGACCGGATATAAGTCTCACGTGGCCTCCGCACAGGGACCCGTGATACAGAAATACGGCCGACGGCCTTCATGGATCATCTCGTGCGTGTCTGCGCTGTCAACTTACCCCGACAGCTCGCCAGACGCAGCAGGGATTAGGCCCGTGTATCGTTCCACTTTACTGAGATGTGTCACAACTGCATACGAAAGACCCTGATGGACTTCGGATGTGACAGATGGAGCTGGAATAGGACGATATCGGAATTTTGCTATACTGCATTACATGATCTAGCGACGTAACCGCCTTCTCCCGAACGTTAGATGTCCGTACAATGCATCAAAGCTCGTCTACGACGCATCAGGGCAGAGCAGCTAGAAGGAGTCCGCATCCGTGCGTGAATGCAAGACTGCATCGCAACGAAACGGCATCAGTCTATCACAGTGTGTGCGAGAGGCGCCACTGCTAACGTCAGCTCATCACGGCCATAAACACGGGTGCGGGTGGCCGCGCAGTGACGCAAACGGACATAGCGCACACTTTCGCCCGGCACTATGGGACCTTGTACATGGAAGATCCGTGAAACCTACGTGATTATGACGAGCTGCACCACGATTTCCCCGTCCCTATGGACGTGGCACCCTATGATACCTTGCTGTTGCCCATCACATCCGACGAGCTGACATCGGCCTTGGAACATGGTGCAGGGCCGGACGGTTTACCTCTGTAATTCTACTGCACTTTTCATGACCTTATTGGAGACAAGTGGCACCAAATGTTTCAGAAACTCGTCCACCCTGATTTCACTGCCCCACGGAATTGACAGACAGCATGTTGATCCCAGAACCGAAACCGAATGGTGGTTGTAGGCAGCAGGACTTTCGCACACTCCTCAACAAGGACTACAGGGTCTTCGCCTGTATCCTTCGCTCTCGTCTTCACACCATCAGACTTGCTTAGGTGATATAAGTAACATTCACACAGCGTTAGGATCATATCGGAGTTTTGGAATGCATGGGCCTGCACAGGTGGTAATTCGACTGATCCACGGATCTCGTTCCAGCATGATGGTGAACGGTTACCCGTCTTTTCACATTGTTGTTGCACGGTCAGTGAGCCAACGATGCCCTTTGTCGCGTGTATTATTTCCAGCAGTGCTTGAAACAGCCTTGCATAGTCTACAACGGTGATCAGCAAGCATTTGCATGCCGGACGTGACCTTTCGTTGTGGTGCATTCGCCGATGATGTGATGTTCCTGGCCGATCAGAAGATGAATTGCACATGGCGCTTCAGTGGCTCGCAGTACGGGGCATTTGCTGAGAGCGTCTTCAACGTGAAGAAAACAAAATACATAGATGTCGTAGGGTGGTTTTACCACGCAACGGTGGCGCCCTTTGACAAGATGCACGTACTCAAATGTTTAGGAGTGCACATCTATTGCAGTGTTCGCCGCACGGTGGCAGCTGCCTACCTCCGGCTACTACGCCGACACGTGCTCTGATACAAGACATTAAACTGCATAGAATGGACGTGCTCCTACGAACACATTATGTCAACACCCATCTTGTTTCCAAACTGAACTATTTTGTGCTTTTCCTACCCATGGCGGTTACGATGACTCACAGATTTTAAGCAGGATACTGACATTTCGTGAGCGCAAGTATTGTTTTTAAAGTCCGATACGGCACCCTGACACTGTTCCAGGGTGCGGGTGGTATCGGCCTAATTCATGTCTTTAACCGTGAGCGATCGCTTTCTACATCTACATCTACATCCATACTCCGCAAACCACATGATGGTGTGTGGCGGAGGGTACCTTTAGTAACTATGGGTTCTCCCTTCTATTCCAGTCTCGTATTGTTCGTGGAAAGAAAGATTGTCGGTATGCCTCTGTATGGGCTCTAATCTCTCTGATTTTATCCTCATGGTCTCTTTGCGAGATATACGTAAGAGGGAGCAATATACTGCTAGACTCCTCGGTGAAGGTATGTTCTCGAACTTTAACAAAAGCCCGTACCGAGCTACTGAGCGTCTCTCTTGCAGCGTCTTCCACTGCAATTCATCTCTCATCTCCGTAACGCTTTTGCGATTACTAAATGATCTTGTAACGAAGCGCGCTGCTCTCCGTTGGAACTTCTCTATCTCTTCTATCAACCCTATCTGTTACGGATCCCACACTGGTGATCAGTATTGAAGCAGTAGGCGAACAGGTGTACTGTAACCTACTACCTTTGTTTTCTAACTGCGTTTCATTAAGTTTCTTCCAATGAATTTCTGTCTGGCATCTGCTTTACCGACGATTAATTTTATATGCTCATTCCATTTTAAATCACTCCTAATGCCTACTCCAAGATAATTTATGGAATTAACTGCTTCCAGTTGCTGACCTGCTATATTGTAGCTAAATGATAAAGGATCTTTCTTTCTCTGTATTTGTAACACATTACTCTTGTCTACATTGAGATTCAATTGCCATCCCTGCACCAAGCGTCAGTTCGTTGCAGATCCTCCTGCATTTCAGTACAATTTTCCATTGTTACAACCTCTCGATATACTACAGCATCATCCGCAAAAAGGCTCAGTGAACTTCAAATGTTATCCACAAGGTCATTTATATGTATTGTGAATAGCAACGGTCCTACAACACTCCCCTGCGGCACACCTGAAATCACTCTTACTTCGGAAAACTTCTCTCAATTGAGAATGAAATGCTGCGTTCTGATACCTAGGAACACTTCAATCTAATCAGACAATTGGTCTGATAGTCCATATGCTCTTACTTTGTTCATTAAACGACTGTGGGGAACTGTATCAAATGTCTTGCGGAAGTCAAGAAGCACGGCGTCTACCTGGGAACCCGTGTCTATGGCCCTCTGAGTCTTGTGGACGAGTAGCACGAGCTGGGTTTCACACGATCGTCTATTTGGAAACCCTTGGTGATTCCTAAAGTGTAGATTTCTAGGCCCCAGAAAAGTCATTATGCTCGAACATAAAACGTGTTCCGAAATTCAACAACTGATCGACCTTAAAGGTATAGGTCTATAGTGCTGCACATCTTTTCAACATCCCTCCTTGAAAACAGGGATGACCTGTGCTCTTCTCAAATCTTTTGGAACGCTACGCTCTCCTAGAGACCTACGGTACACCGCTGCAAGAAGAGGGGCAAGTTCCTTCGCGTACTCTGTGTAAAATCGAACTGGTATCCCATCAGGTCCAGAGGCCTTTCTTGTTTTGAGCGATTTTAATTGTTTTTCTATCCCCGTGTCATCTATTTCGATATCTACCATTTTGTCAACCGTGCGACAATCTAGAGAAGGAACTAAAGTGCAGTCTTCCTCTGTGAAACAGCATAGGAAAAAGACATTTAGTATTTCGGCCTTTACTCTGTCATCTTCTGTTTCAGTACCATTTTGGTCACAGAGTGTCTGGACATTTTCTTTTGATCCACCTACCGCTCTGTCATCAGACCAAAACTTCTTATGATTTTCTGCCAGGTCAGTACATAGAACTTTACTTTTGAATACGTTGAACGCCTCTCGCGTAGCCCTCCTCACACTACATTTCACTTCATTTAAGTTTGGTTTGCCTGCAAGACTGTGGCCGTGTTTATGTTTGCTGTGAAGTTCCCTTTGCTTCAGTAGCAGATTTCTAACTCGGTTGTTGTACCACGGTGGCTCTGTTCCATCTCTGCCTCGGACATGGGTGTGTGTGTTTGTCCTTAGGATAATTTAGGTTAAGTATTGTGTAAGCTTAGGGACTGATGACCTTAGCAGTTAATTCCCATAAGATTTCACACATTACGATCAGATCTCCGACAACGTCCGGCCGTTGTGGCCGAGCTGATCTAGGCGCTTCAATTCGGAACCGCGCTGCTGCTACGATCGCAGGTTCGAATCCTGACTCTGGCATGGGTGAGTGTGATGTCCTTAGGTTATTAAGGTTTAAGTAGTTCTAAGTGTAGGGGACTGATGACCTAATATGTTAAGTCCCATAGTGCTTGGAGCCATTTGAACCACTTTTTCTTCCGATATCAAGGATGTCCAGCACGAAAAACTATTATCGCCTTTACCAAGAGCAGCGCCGGCCGAAGTGGCCGTGCGGTTACAGGCGCTGCAGTCTGGAACCGCAAGACCGCTACGGTCGCAGGTTCGAATCCTGCCTCGGGCATGGATGTTTGTGATGTCCTTAGGTTAGTTAGGTTTAACTAGTTCTAAGTTCTAGGGGACTAATGACCTCCTGCAGTTGAGTCCCATAGTGCTCAGAGCCATTTGAACCAAGAGCAGCAACCTGCCAATACGGTCGCACACAGTCATCCCGAGGTTGGCTGGAACAAGGTGTCTCGAGCAATACACACCCCTTTCCTAGCTACGGCGATGCGTTCATTGTGGTACATGTTTGTGAACGGGAAGTTCGCTACTCGTGAGAGGCTACATTCCATTAATCTGAAGGCAACCCCTTGTGTCCGAAATGCTCAGTCTTTGATTGGGATGCACACCGCCTGACTTGTGCCGCGACCAGAGAGGGCTGGCTACTCAAGCAGCGTGTGCTGGCATTAATCTTGCAGCGATTGCCGGCGTTTGTCTCCCCTGATGATATATTCCCCTCCCAACGGCTTATACTTTCCACCGACCAGTACGAACGCCGTTAACTGGCTAAAAGGCATGGCCCTATACTACACATTTCGTGATGTTCACAAAAGCACAATCGACTTTTGGTTCATTGCTGATGGCGACACACGCAACTTGCAGCCGCCACACGAAGTACAGGACCAACCTTGGTAATTATTTAGGTTCGTTATTTTCGTACCCTCCTACTCACTGGGTCGTTCCTAGTGTGAGACGCTGAAACTGAAGAAGAATCCTGGAGAATGCTGATCCATTACGGACGGAACAGGGGTGAATTCCTACCAACAGACGAGAAGACGGCTCGGACGCTCACCTACGGAGCTGTAGCATCTTTATAATAAAACAAAAATAAGTCAACAAATACAAAAACATAAGAATTTAAAGTAAATCAGTAAATAAATAAATCAACATAGACGAACACGCTAAATCCTCGCCCTGATTCTTGGACCCTAAAATACGTTTCGTGGCTATGGGGACGGGATGGCCATGCCTCATGTGTTGACCCATGCCCTGCCCGTCGTCCTGCTCCTGCAGGGGTAGCGTCATAATTAGCAATCAAAACGTCCTCAGTCCCGAGTTAGAAAACCACCGCCGCTTAATTTTTGGTTAATAATTAACCCTTGCGGCCGAAGACTTCCAACGTAAGTAGTCGCCCTCGTTATGTCTTGTCAAAAAAAGCGGAGGAGTGGACAGAAGTTCAGGTCACTCTCTTGTCCTTGGAGTGGGAATGTGCCCCTAAAGGTGGAAGAATCAGCAATGACCAACGGAATGAAGATGGAGAAGTCAATGGAAACCACTGATTGGACACGTAATATGTAGCCACAGTACATGTGGCATGTAATTGAAAAAGTGACCATGAGAAAAAGATTGAATAACCAACGAAAGGATACCGTCCTATGTGTCGGAGCAGGCGTGGATTGTCAGAAGCTTGAAGGTGGTAGAGAAGATAGAAAATCTGAAAAGGGAAACGGAAAGGTTCAATCGAGACATAGTAAGGTAGTTAAACGCAAAGAAGATAGGGATATCTGGTCAGATAGGTAAAGGATAAAATCAACAGCAGCAGAAAAGGTGATTACGGGAGTAGGTTTCGCTATGAGTAGGGAGGTAGGACAGACAGTGTGTTACTGTGAACAGTTTAGAGATAGGGTTGATCTTACCAGAATCGACAGCTAACCAACACCGACGACGATAGTTTAGGTATATATGCCAACATCTCAGGCTGGAGATGAAGAATTAGACAAAATATATGAAGATATTGAAGCGTAATATAATATGTGTTGGGAGATGAAAATCTAATAGTCATGGGAAACTGGAACTCAGTTGTAGGGGAACGATTAGAAGATGACGTTACAGGAGAATATGGGCTTCTGACAGGGAATGACAAAGACTGAATTCTGAAGCACATTTCAGATAGTAATGCCAAACACTCGGTTCAACACCCACAACAGGAGGAGGTGTACTTGGAAAAGGAAGTGTGATACGGCAAGCTTTCAGTTGGGTTACATCGTGGTGAGACTGAGACTCCGAAATGAGATACTGAATGTTAAGGCGTACCTAGGAGCGGATATAGACTTGGATCACAATGTAATGGTGAAGAAGAGTAGTCTGATGTTTAAGAAGTAAGTCAGGAAGAACCAATAACGAAATACAAAGGAATGAAGAGATACACTAGTTCTTTAAGGCTACAGGTACAGCAATAAGGAATAGCTCAGTAATCAGTAAAGTTGAAGAAGAACGAACATCACTAAAACCGGAAGAAATCAGTTGATCGATGTAAGAAGGAAGTACAAAAATGTTCAGGGAAACTCAGGAATACAGAAATAACAGTTGCTGACGAATGAGATAGATAGTGGGTGGAGGGAAGCTAAGACGAAATGGCTGCACGAAAACTTTGGAGAAATCGAAAATAAATGATTTCCGGAAGGACTGGCTCAGCATGTAAAGGCAAGTGAGAATAAACTTCCGTGAAACTGAAAGCACGCGTGGTAACATTAAGAGTACAGCCGGATTTCCAGTGTTAAACGCAGAGGAGAAAGCGGTTAGATGGAAAGAGTACATTGAAGGTCTCTATGAAGCGTGTGATTCGTCTGATGAGGTAGAAGACGGAACAGGATTATATTTAGAAGAGATAGATCCAATATTAGAATCAGAATTTGATAGGATTAAGGGAGATTTAAGGTCAATTAAGGCAGAAGGGATATATAATATTCCATCGGAATGTCTCAAATCGTTAGCAGAGTGTATTCGTTTGGCGTCATCACACGACTTTCCGAAGACTATCATCCGCACAATTCCGAGTAATGGAAGAGCAAAGAGTGCGATAATTATCGCACAATCAGCTTAACAGCTCATGCATCCAAGTTGCTGACAAAAATAATATACAGAAGACTGAATAAATAATTTAGGGTCTGTTAGCTGATGATCTGTTTGCCTTTAGGAAAGGTAAACGCACCAGAGGCAATATTGACGTTGCGGTTGACACTGGAAGCAAAAGTAAAGAAAACATAGAAGTTGTGGACCTGGAGACAGCGTTCGACAATGTAAATTGGTGCAATATCTTCGAAATACCGAGGAAAATAGGGATAAGCTGTAGGGAGAGACAGGAAACATACAATATTTCGTATACCCTCATCGTCGTTTTTGTAAATGCCTCGTCACTACTGCTGTTACCGTAGGCCGAGTTTGTTAGTCTGTGAGACGGCTTCTGCTGCTAAGACAATTTCTCCCTCCCACTGTTACATAGCTCTGCCCCAGTGTCAGGTAACAGGATAGGAGAACGAATATTCTACAACACTCCAACAAATTAGAAACAAAGTCACACAAATAAGTTATAAAAGTATAGTTAGCTTTGTGACTTATCGAATAATGATTCTACAACACTGCATCTAATAGGACACAGAAAAGGCCCGCAATGGCTAAGCGCCAATAATCGTAGGTAAACTTCACAGTACACAGCAAATGCAATTTGCAACAATTGACTGTCCACTTCTAAGAGTTCACTAAACGACGTTCTCTGTGTAAGCCTTGGACGATTATCTATAGCCAAGTGGGCGAGAGCTGTTCTTCTGTCTTCCGAGTATTCTTCAGTCCATTGTCGTACCATCATTGGCGGATTGTACTCTGTCGGCAATTGGCCGAGGCGAAGTCGATACGTTAATCATCAGCTCCGCCCGCGGCGCTGCTGGAACTCTCGCAAGTGGCGAGTCTCCGTGGCACTGGCATCAGCTCGCACCATTGTGCCTTGTTGTGGCTTGTTCGGACGACACAGATCTCCTCCCCTCCGAACCGCGACACCATTGCCACGTACGGCCGTGCACCATGCTGACGGTAAGGCGGAGGCGTGGGTGTTGGAACTAGTGTTGGAGCAGCGGCCGTTGCTGTAGCCGATGCTGATTCTCTGCTCGTATCGCGACATCCGTCTTGAGACTACGAGGAAACACCGACCGAAAAGCGACGCAGGGGCTGCGCCCCAGCACCTGTCGGCAGGGAATCTTCTTGGTGGCGTGAATTCGCAATGGCGTCTTCCAGAACTGGAGGCCCCTTGGCAGAACTCGGTGAGGGCTTGACCAACGATGGTGGGGTAGATCGGACGTCCGCTAGAGGACGGATGCGGCGTCGGATCGATGTCCATCTGCTCGAGGTCTGGAAACAGCGTCGCGCCACCCTACTCTGATGGGTGCCGTTCGGGTTGCGTCGACCAGGAAAGTCAGGACTCCGTAAACGTACGAGAAGCGGGAAACCCATGCAAGCGACAAGGTGAATTGGATTTACGTGCCGCTTCAGTAATCCGTCGGGACCTTCAATATGATACATTTGCGAACCATTGGAATCGGTAATGACCCCGCGTTCCTATGACTTCTTTCTGTCATTGATTCTGTAAAATACATGTTGGCTAATCTGATATGTTAGCTGACTGAAGTCTGTGGAGCGAATGCAGGAGCGTGCCGTGGCCTGGCCCATATAGTAAATCTGCGGGTGAAGGGCCTTTTCGGTGTCGGAGCAATAAGTGGACAAGAAGCGAAGTAAGACTTGTTCTCGTGGATGATGCAAGCGAAGTTTGTCCATATGCTGTTTCAACGTGCGAAATAGTCATTCAGCCTAATTTTTCGATTGTGGATGGAATGGGGCTGAGGTGAGATGGCGTATGACGTTCGCTCTATACAAATCTTCAAGTTCTGCAGAGACAAACTAAGATTCGTTTTCCATGATATGCAATTCAAACAGACCTTCGAAAAGGAACATGGACTGGAATTCTTGAAATATGGTGCGAGATGTCAATGTCATGGCAACAACAAAAGGTGAATTTTTCCGTCGACAACTTCTAACTTGCGTGTGTTCCAGTAAGGGCTAGAGAAGTGCACGAGCACATGCTGGTAAGGCTCTTCTGCCATGGGCCACTCATAGATACGTTGTGGGGATGGGGGATAGGGGTCGGCCTGATGTGCCACACGCAACTGACACCGTTCAGACGTCCTTTCTAATTGCACGTATATGCCAAAGTATGTTCCATGTCTGTGCTCCAGTTGCTTTGTGCGGATAATACCCCAATGATCTTCATGCAATAGGCAGAGTACATCTCTTTAAAGCACTTTCGGTATTACCACACGCAAATGTCCTGACTATGTGAAGCAGAATGACACGATGAACAACAGAAAGATCATATCGACGGGCAAAATATCTTCGAATAATTGGGCTAACAATGGGCATGATTGAAAGAGAACATCGGGTACGAATGTATCAGTGCAAAATATTTGCTAATCGGATAGGAAAAAATGGCTTGCGCCCCTTTGCGATAATGCAGGGGAAATTGCTCGGCAGTGTCCATTTCTTGCAAGAATTTGAAAACTTACTGATTTGGAAGTGTCGAAGTCTGGATCAGGTCCCGCAGGTAGACATGAGAGAGCATTCGCATTCTTAGAAGTGGGCCGATAAATTACCTCGAACTTGCAGTGGGAGCGAAGAAGAGCCCAACGTTGCAATTTCTGAGCAGTACTAATAAGAATCGGTTTGGCCGGATTGAAGAGTGACTGCAAAGGCTTATGGTCCTTGAGAAAACAGACTTTTCGACCGCAAAAGTACGGGTGAAATTTAGTCACTCCGGAAATAGTGATGAGAGCTTCCTTTTCTACTTCGGAATAGTTCTGTTGGGCTTTGTTCAGAATCTTTGAAACTAAGTAAGTAAGTTAGTCTGACGGACCAACCTTATGGGACAAATTAGGAGCAATTCCGTAGGACGATGCGTCCGTGGCCAAAATTACAGATTTGTTTCGATCGAAATGAATCAAGCTTCGATCAACGAGCAGTGCCGCTTTCAATTTCTGAATGACTATGTCACTATCGTGAGACCAAACAAAAGGAACACTGTTGCGGCAAAGGCTATGCAAGGAAGCCGCTATATGAGCCGCGTTAGGGATGAATCGAATGTAATAACTGAGCTTCCCCAAGACAGATTGCAGTTTCTTTGACATTCTGAGGCGGTTTGAGATTACGTGTTGCTTGCAAAGGTTCCTGTATCGGATGAACACCTCGAGAATTGATAAGATGACCTAAATATTCTATTTCCGCCAAAAAAAAATACACACTTTTCTTTATTATACACGAGTCCGGTCTCTGAAAAAAACTTGAAATAAAGTGCGCAATTTGGCAAGATGTTGTTCAGCTGTGCGGCCAGCTACTACAATATCGTCCACGTCATTTTTAGATGAAGGTACAGAACTCAGTTGCTGTAGGTAACGTTGGAAAATGGCAGGTGCTGATGCACTACCGAAAGGCAGTGCATTTTGCGAAGATTCATCAAGAGGAATCTGAAGGCAGGCATCCTGAAGGTCAGTTTTTGAAAAATAGCGACCTGCGCCTAAGCGGTCCGTGAGTTCGTCTAGTCGAAGCAATGGATAAATATCCGCAACTGTCTGAGGATTGGCAGTGGCTTTGTAATCAGCACAAATCCTAATGTTTCCTGATGGTTTTCAAACGTAAACTACTGGGGAAGACCACTGACTTGCAGAGATTGGTGCGATTATGCCATTTTCTTATCAGAGAGCCAGTTCTTTTGCAACCTGTTCACGAAGTGCAATAGGCACCGTTCGAGTTTTTAAGAAATGTGGCTGGGCGTTGTCTTTAAGCATAGTGTGTGCTACAAAGTTAAGGGCTTTATCTACGCCAGGAGCAAGTAATTCTTGAAATTCGTCACGGAGTTCAGGAATAGTATCACCTGAATTGAAATGACATACAGCTATCACATTGGCCACAATGTTTAGTCCAGCAAGTCGAACAAGTCGGGACTAGAAGTATTAACTGATCGTGAACTTCGTAGCTCTTGAAATTATACTGTCTCCTGCAGAGTCTGAATAGTGGCCAAAATTTTAAGTTTTCCGATGACTGGTATGGTCTGGCAAGAATTGTAAGCTGTAAGAGCTTTGGTCGATTGACACGGTTTTGGGTTGCCTAACAGTTCATAAGTTAAATAGTTTAACAAGGACACATATGCACCTGAATCTATTCCAAGTTTTACTGTGTGGCCTGCTATCACTAAAGGTACATACAATTTTTTAGAGAAATGTTGCATAGGGAACTAGTGTTCTGAATAACTATACACGATTGTTTTGTGGTAGAGACCTGTTCCGAATTTAAAACATGCACTTGCATAGCAGGGCACAATAGTTCCACATTGTTACCCGGGGACTTTTGCCTTTTTAAACGAACACTTCGTTCATGTCCACTTCGGTGGCAGGAGTAGCAAGTGGCTTGGCTGGAAGTGTAATGTTCACGTTTATGTGCGGTATAGCATCGGGGGCAAGATTTTCTACCACGCTGTTGGTGACCGGAGAGCGGCTTGCGCTTACGTTGCTGACGAGTTACGGCGCCCAGCCCGCGAGGCTGTCTGTGTGCCGTTAAGTGTGGCTGTTTACGGTTCAAATGGCTCTGAGCACTATGGGACTTAACATCTATAGTCATCAGTCCCCCAGAACTTAGAACTAATTAAACCTAACTAACCTAAGGACATCACACAACACCCAGCCATCACGAGGCAGAGAAAATCCCTGACCCCGCCGGGAATCGAACCCGGGAACCCGGGCGTGGGAAGCGAGAACGCTACCGCACGACCACGAGATGCGGGCGCTGTTTACGGGATCACGTAGCACTAGAGCTTTTTCCACCTTTCCTTTTGTAAGTAGGCTGTTTAGGTTAGTTTATTGGTAACGCCACGTAGCGCTCTGTATGAAAATCACTGGCTGTGCTGTGTGCAGTTTGTGGCTCGCTTGCATTGTTGTTTGCTATTGTAGTGTTGGGCAGTCGGCTGTTAACAGCGCGTAGCGTAGCGCAGTTGGAGGTGACCCGCGAGCAGTGGTGGATGTGCGGAGAGAGATGGCGGAGTTTTGAGAGCGGATGATCTGGACGTGTGTCCATCAGAGACAATAAATTTGTAAGACTGGATGTCATGAACTGCTATATATATTATGTCTTTTGAACACTGTTGCCGGCCGAAGTGGCCGTGCGGTTAAAGGCGCTGCAGTCTGGAACCGCAAGACCGCTACGGTCGCAGGTTCGAATCCTGCCTCGGGCATGGATGTTTGTGATGTCCTTAGGTTAGTTAGATTTAACTAGTTCTAAGTTCTAGGGGACTGATGACCTCAGCAGTCCCATAGTGCTCAGAGCCATTTGAACCATTTTTTTTAACACTGTTAGGGTAAATACATTGTTTGTTCTTTATTAAAATCTTTCATTTGCTAACTATGCCTATCAGTAGTTAGTGCCTTCAGTAGTTACAACCTTTTATTTAACTGGCAGAATTGGCGCTCGCTGTATAGCAGTAGTTTGAGTAACGAAGATTTTTGTGAGGTAAGTGGTTCATGAAAGGTATGGGTTATTGCTAACAAGGGCCATTCTTTTGTAGGGATTATTAAAAGTCAGATTGCGTTGCGCTAAAAATATTGTGTGTCAGTTTAAGCAGAGTCAATTATAATTTTTGTAAAGGGACGTTTCACTTTCTACAGCACAAATGCAGAAAACCGTCAACACCAAAATCACAAGTGTCTTGGTGATCAATGATCTGCAATACCTGCTCAAGAGTAAGATAGGAATATTTCATAATGTGTTCTCTGATCCTATTGTCTGACACATTCTGTGCGACTGCGTCCCTGTCGTATAGTTGCTGTAATATTTTCCACACTCACAACGAAACTTGTGTTATCGGGTTAAGCCTTGTAATTTAGTCACCCACTGAGGGTATGTTTGTCCTGTCTGCTTCATTTAACTAAAAAACTTAAAAGTGACAGCACCAATGTTGCTACGGTCTTCGTAATATTTACTTAATGTACTGACTAATGTGTCAAAGGGGACGTCTTTATGTCGTGATGTAGGGAAGAGCTGTGTAAGAATCCTGTACAGTGATACACCAACGACGGATATTTGGTGGGCTACCAGGTAAACCCTGAATTGTACACTGTACATAGTCCAGTCTTCTGCGTTTTCGTCGAAGGCACGATACGGTAGCAGGAACTGTGGCATTGAAGCTGCAGGTGTGGCTGCCGATGCGCAGTTAACTGTTTCAGCAGCTGCCTGATGTGTGACGTATTGCTAGAGCTTCTGAAGTGACTGCATGTGAAATCAAGGGAACGTGTTCAGATCCTGCGGAAATTGTACATCCACGTTAGGTAATGGTTCGATAGGAAGACATCCAATTGGAGCATTCTGTGGTGATGGTTGCGTTACGGAATAATGAAACTTAAATTGTGGTTGGGTAGTGTGTGCAGTGGACAAAAGCATAGACAAAAAGCAAATGATGTGACGTACACAACGTGCTCCAACAACTAGAACAAACAATGTCACGATTGTGCAGAATTGGATGAGGAGAATTAAGGCAAAGCCGTTATCGACACGGTTCCTGGCTTTGGAGGCAGCCACTTCGTCGCCAGTTTTGTAAAGGCTTCGTCGATACTGATGTGGAGGCCGAGTCGCTGCTGTTGTTACGGTAGCCGAGTTTGTAAGTTCGTGAGACGGCTTCAGGTGCAGTACACCGCTATGACATATTCTCTCCCCCCCCCGCCCCCCAACTATTACATAGCTCTGCCCCAGGGTCAGGTAACAGGATAGGAGTACGAAGGTGCTACAACATTCCAACAAATTAGTAACAAAGTCACACAAATGAGTATAAAAGGTTTACTTAGCTTTATGAGTTACCGAATAATGAAGTCTACAACACTGCATGTAATATAACACAAAGAGGCCCGCAATGGCTAAGTGCAAATAATAGTAGGTAAACTACACAGTACATAGCAAATGCAATTTACAACAACTGTCTGTTCACTTCTAAGAGTTCACTACACGACGTTCCCTGTATACGCCTTGGACCATGATCTATAGCCAAGTGGGTGAGAGCTGCTCTTCTATTTTCCGAGTAGTCTCCAATCCATTGTCGTCTGGTCATTGGCGGATTTCACTCGGCCGGCAATTGGCCGAGGTGCAGCCGATATATTAATCCTCAGAGCCGCCCGTGGCGCTAGAGGAACTCGCTCAAGTGGCGAGTCTCCGTGGAATTGGCATCAGCTCGCACCTGTGCGACTCTGGTGCTTGTGTCCGGCTGCGCCTTTTCGGTCAATACTGCACACTATATACAAAAGTTAAGAAGGAATAAAAAGAGTGGACAACCAACAACGAAGTACCCTGTTAAGAAAGGGTGTAAGACATGGATGTGGTCTTTTTCCCCTACTGTTCAATCAGTACATCGAAGAAGCGATGATGGAAATAAAGGAAAGATTCAGCAGTGGAATTAAAATTCAAGGTGAAAGGATGATAATGATACGATTTGCTGATGACATTGCTGTACTGAGTGAATGTGAAGAGGAACTACATGATTCGTTGAATGGAATAACAGTCTCATGAATACAGAATATGAAGTGAGAGTGAATCGAAGAAAAACGAAAGCAATGAGAAATAGAAAAAAAAATGAGAAGTGGAAGAAACTTAACATCAGCAGTGATGATCACGACGCAGATTAAGTTAAGGAATTTTGCTACCTAGGCAGCAAAATGACCAATGACGGACGGGCCAAGGAGGACTTCGAATGCACACTTGCACTGGAAAAAAATGGTGTTCCGGTCCCAGAGAAGTCTACTAATATCAAACTTAGGCATTCATTTGATGATGACGATGTTTGGTTAGTGGGGCGCTCAACCACGCGGTCTTCAGCGCCCGTACAAATCCCAATTATTACACAGTCTAAGCTCTACACAATCAAATCGATCCATGATCAGGAATGATGATGATGATAAAATGGTGAGGACCACACAAACACCCAGTCCCCGGGCAGAGAAAATATCCAAGCTGGCGCTTTCATTTGAGGAAGAAATTTCTGAGAATGTACGTTTGCAGCATAGTAATGTATGGCAGAGAATAACGGACTGTGGGAAATCCGGAAGAGAAGAAAATCGAAGTATTTTACGCATGGTGCTTCAGACGAATGTTGAAAATCTGGTGGATTGATAAGGTAAGGAATGAGGAGGTCCGGCGCAGAATCGGAATGTAAAGGATGATGAGGGAAACACTGACAAGAAGAATGGGCAGGGTCATAGGACATTTGCTAAGACATCAGGGAATGATTTTCAAGGTACTAGAGGGAGCTGTCGGGGGTAAAAACTGTAGAGGGAGACAGAGATTGGAATACATCCAGCAAATAATTGAGGACATAAAACTTCCTGTCAGATTAAAACTGTGTGACGGACCGAGACTCCACCTCGGGAACTTTGATGTTTGCGGGCAGGTGTTCTACAACCTCAGCTACCCAAGCACGACTCAGGGCCCTTCCTCACAGCTTCAATTCTGCCAGTACCTCGTCTTCTACCTTCCAATCTTCACAGAAGGTCTTCTGCGAACCTTGCAGACCTAGCACCCTTAGATGAAAGGATATTGCGGAGACATGGATTAGCCACAGTCAAGGGGTTGTTTCTAGAATGAGATTTTCACTCTGCAGTGGAGTGTGCGCTGATATGAACCTTCCTGTTAGGACTGGTCGTAAGTCGTGCTTGGGTAGCTCAGGTGGTAGAGAACTTGCCTGCGAAAGGCAAAGGTCCCGAGTTCGAGTCTCGGTCCGACACACAGTTTTATTCTGCCAGGAAGTCTCATATCAGCGCACACTCCTCTGAAAAGTGAAAATCTTACTCTGGAAACATCCCCCAGGCTGTGGCTAAGCCTTGTCTCCACAATATCCTTTCTTCCAGGAGTGCTGTTTGTGCAAGGTTCGCAAAAGATCTTCTGTGACGTTTGGTAGGTAGGAGACGAGGTACTGGCCGAATTGAAGCTGTGAGGACAGTTAGTGAGTCGTGCTTGGGTATCTCAGGTGGTAGAGCAGTTGCCCGCAAAAGACGAAGGTCCCGAGATCGAGTCTCGGTCTGGCACATAGTTTTAATCTGACAGAAAGTTTCATATAAGCGCACACTCCGCTGCAGAGTCAAAATCTCATTCTAGAATTGAGAACATAGTTTACAAGTGCTTCTCTGAGATGGAGACGTTGGTACAGGAGTAGATTTCTTGGCGGGCTGAATCAAGACTGATGACTAGGAAAAAAATGAATGACGAATATACTCGAAATTTTCGACTCAGTTGGGGTACGACAGGGTTTCAGGGACCATAACGACCTTACAGCCTCGTTGAACACAGCTATAAATAGGAATCCTAAGAAAGCTAGTAGAATGTTTCAGTCTAACAAGAACAACAAGAGACGGATTTCAGATTACCGTATAGGTCAACTAGAAAATTTTATCTCCATCACTGACAATGGTGAGCGTCAATGGTCCGAGTTCAAGAGCATCATACAAAATGCTTTAGACAGGTATATGCAGAGCAAAATCAAAAGGGATGGTGAACAACCACTATGGTTTGACAACCGTGTTAGAAAGCTGCTGCAAAAGCAAAGAGAGTTCCCATCAAATTTTCATGTGGCAAAACCGCCACAGACAAGATAAAACGAAACGAAGCCAAAATTAGCGTAATAAGTCTTATGCGTGTAGCGTTGAACTAATTCGAAAGCCGAATTGTATCTACCGGCTGACAGAAATATCTAAGATATTTCTTTGTACGTGAAATCAGTAAACAGTTCGAACCCTTCTACTGAGACATTCTGTGATCATAATGGCACCGAAACTGAAGGCGGAACACAAAAGGCCGTCATACTATAAGCTTTTCCAAAAACTGTGTCATAGAGGATGTTCGTCCTGCATTTACACATGTAAATCGTCGTACTAACCACAAAATGCAGAATCGAAGTAAATGATTTACGAATATACAAGCAAATGAATTCGTTCAACTGGGGAAAGGCCAATCGACTTCAGGGGAGACCTTTTCCAACGTCGAACGGAAGTACGAAACGATGTGCCTGTATTCCTGACATCGGTCTTTTCTAGAATTTTGAAACAAGCTTTATGCTCGCGTATTCTGGCATTATTGTATACCGGAAAAGTGCTGAGGTGAAATCAACATCACAACGATCGAGTGAGAGTCAGTCTGCTCTGTTGGTCCACGAAACCCAGATAGCTGTAGGCAGAGGCGCCCAGATAAACGTCGTATTCCTAGACGTTCGATGAGATTCCGCACAGCACCTATCGAACAAAATAAGAGCACACGCAATGTCAGAACAATTATGTGATTGGGCTGGAGAGTTTCTAACACACAGGAGGTAGCATGTCATTTGAACGGAAATGAGTCTTCAGACATAAAAGTATCTGGATGTCTTCGGACGTAAAAGTAACTTCGGGCACGTCGCGAGGGAGTGTTTTAGGGCCACTGCCATGTAAATGACGTAGCAGATAACGTCGGTAGTTCGATGAGGTTTCTTGTGGATGATTTTGTTGTGCGTAGAGAGTTGTGAGCTAGAAAAATATAGCTGAATGCAGAAATATCTACAGAGAATCAACGCTTTGTGCAGTGAGCTGGAATCAACATAAACAAATGCGACGTATTACGAAAACATAGACAGAAAGACTCCTTATTGCATGACTACAATTGCAGAGCAATCGCTGGAAGCAGTTCTTCCATAAAGAATGTAGCAGTAAGCGTAAGGAACGATCCAAAGTGGAACGACCGCATAATATTAATCGCGGGGAAGGCAGATTCCAGAATGAGATTCATTGGAAGAATTCCCAGGAAACCCTCCACATACATTAGAAGTAGCTTACAAAACTCTCGTTTGACCGATACTTGAATATGGGTTGTCAATCAGGGATCAACATCTGATAGGATCGGTGGAGCAGAGAATATTTAAAGGAGAGTAGCTCGATTCGTTATAGGTTCATTTGGTATGTTCAGTCAATTCTAGAGGCAGACTCTGCAAGAAAGGCGTTCTGAGTCACTAATGGTCTATTGTTAAGATTCCTAGAGTATACGTTCATAGAACTGTCAACCGATATATTGCTTCCTGCAACGTATATCTCACAAAAAGATCATGAGGATATGCAGCATCTACATCTACAGCCCGTAAGCCCCATTACGGTTTGCGGTGGAGTGTACTTCGTGTACCACTGCCCCTTTACGCTTTCCTGTTCCAGTAGCTTATGGTTCGCGGTAAGACTGACTGCTAGCAAGTCTCAACCTGGAATCACTCTAATTTTGAGAGAGTCCACACGGAAGCTTGCTAACAGTCATTCTTCCCGCGAATTATAAGCGAACTTGGGGATACTCATATAAACCGAGACAAAACATTACGACCACCTACTTTAGCTTGATTATCCATCTTTGGAACGAAATACATCATTTATTCTACGTATCAGGGATCCGACAGTTCGTTGGTAGATTTGTGGGGGTATGTGACATTAGATGTCTAAGCACAGGTCATGAAATTCGCGTGAATAACGGGCCAGTGGTTTGTGTATGTGGCGATGGCGCTCGATAGCGACACAGATGGTTTCCATACGATTTAGATCAGTTGAATTTGGCCACCGAAAGATCAACGTAAGTTCTCTAGTTCTCCTCAAACTACTCTAGCACGCTTCTGTCGTCGAGAAACGGATCATTATGCTGCTGAAAGATGTCATCGCTTTCAGTGAAGACATCAAGCATAAATGGATGCAGGTAGTTCGTAGCTGTCATCGTGTCTTTGACTACTACTACAAGTCCCACGCAAGAGCGCGAAAATGTCTCCCACAGCATAATATTGCTCCCACCATCCAGCGTCCGTGGCACGCTGAACGTTTAGAGACGCAGTTCACCTATATGACGGCATTTCTGGAGACGACCATCGACCTAGTGTAGCGAAAATGTGATTTAACTGACGCATTCCCGTTGATCGTTGGTTGACTCCCGGTGGTTTCATACCCGCTGCAATCGTAATCGACGATGTCGTTGGGTCGAGATTTGAACACGATGGGGTGGTCTGCTGCGGAGCTTCATGTTCAACGAGGTACGATGAACGGTGATCTCTGACGCCTCTGCGTGCACCATCAGTGTGCTCTTATGGCAGAGAAGTCACAGATTACCATCTATCTTACTTTACGGAGAAGACAAGCCTCCGAACTCCACGATCTCTAATGACTCGTGGACCTCCAAAATTTAGCACCTAGTGGTAGTTTGACTGTCCTTCCACGTCTTTCTTTAGAGGCTCATGACAGTAGCATGTGAACGTCGGACCATCTTCGCCGTTTTCGAGATACTCGTTCATAGCATCTGCGTAATAATAATCTGTCCTTTGTTAAAGTCGTTTGCCTCAGTTGTATTTCCCCATCTGCAGCCCATATCTTGGCAAGGGTGGTCTCCGTCAGTGTCCACTCCGCTTACATACTTTCAATACCACGTCATGGAATCCAATATCGCAGTGGTCAGTGGTCACGTTCTGGCTCTTGTTTGTATGAGAAACGGGTGGTACGCCCAGACCTTCATTGTTAGTCTGCTTTACGGAAAACCACGAAAATGGAATATATCTATCGCGCGTCATCAATAATTAGCTGGATATTGTAATGGAAAAGGGTAGGCTGAGTTTCGCACAAGCGATTCATCTAAGTCCAAGTTGATTAATGGATATAGGCTTTTCTCTCTCAGCAAAACTTGTGACAAACTAATTTAAATTTTACTGTAGAATGTTTCAGGAAACCGACGTTAAGAACATTGTTTTGTAAATTAGAAGCTCTGAAAGTTTAGCTTTCTTATGTACGGGAGCCATTTGCGCATTTTTTCAGCTGCTTGGGATTTACACACAGGACAGGTAATTCAAATTGTGGAAAGGAGCTGTTAGTTACACTCGAACATACAACTTAATTTATTTGACCAAACATTACATGATCAAACAAAATTTAAAGAAAAAAAACACACAGCACTAATGTTTGGAACTTAATTACTGGCTGAAAGCGCCATAAAATCTCATGCCTTAAGGGCAAGACCACTTTAATCTAAAATTGGCTGAAAGCCAATAACTTAAGACTCAAACCAAAATCAGAAATTAAAAAGGCACAAGGCCTTATCTTAAATCAGTTCTTTCAATTAGGCTAAGAAATCAATTAGGCTAAACAATCTGACACCTTAAGAGCAAAACAACTTTAATTTAAAACTACCAAATATGCAGCAACCAGTCGCAAAATCATGTTTTATTTATTCACTTTTACAAATCGATTTCAACCAATACGTGCTCTGCTTAAGACAGTATTACTACTCAGGGCACATATTGGTTGAAAGCACCGATGATGGCTGTTAATCAGTTGAAATCGATTTGCAAAACTGAATAAGTAAAACATGACTTTGCGACTGTTTGCTGCATGTTTTGTAATTTTATGGTTTACGGTCGCTGCACGACTTTGGAATCAATTGGAGCTCGCCATTCATAGCTTTAATTTAATAATCGGCTGAAGGCGCATCACTTAAGACTCAAACCAAAATAAATTTTTAAAAGGCGAAAGGCATTACCTTAAAACAGTTCTTTAAATTAGGCTGAAGCCCCAAACAGTCTTACGCTGTAACTGCAAAACAACCTTAATTTAAACATCGACTAGAAGCCATACAAATAGAGACAACTAGAACAAATAAGAAAAGACAGTACACTCAACGGCGCTCAGAAGTGCAAAGGCTCGGCCTGGAATTCAAACACTAACGCCCGCTTAGATGAGACATGCAGTTCACCCAACCACTCACGATCTGACGAGAACCCAACCGACAGACAGTCAGCGGACCTACCGACAAGATAACTTTCGTTCCACCAGACCAGCACACAACAGGGAGTTCCATGGGACAACGTAGAAGGTATTGGAGCCCACAACCAATTATACATTGAGCTGTCAAACTACATGCCTTGTTGGACAGCGACAACACGATGAGAAAGTACACTGCCTGAATTTACGTCATCGGCCAGTGCAGGTAACGGGAATGTTAACGGCCACAAGGCAGAAGATTCCGCTGGTGCACTTCAATTCAAAATAACCAAGTACAGTTAAACTCCACCGGAGGGTGGCTAAAATTTGCAACTTTAAAACACACGATGTTGCCCGCGGGAATGTCCCAACAGCCGACAACGAAATCCAAACCACACAACGTGAACAGTCGTGACTTGATGGTAGATTAAGTCAAAACTCAACTTTGGCGTCCAGGATCGGTGAGCCACGGACCTCGTAGCAATGGGAACACCACCACACACTATGACCGCACGTGGACGCCACCAGCGGCCTCGTCCCAACTACGCGCCGCGGAGATTTCCTCGCTTCATCACACCAACCTACAGGCTCCGAGGCAAGCAGACGGTTAAAGGACCAAATATACGTCGTCCGATGAGATGTCCAACTGAACGACCTACCAACGGTCGTTCCGCTCCAACCTCCCTCCGTCGGAGAGTTCATGTGGGTAGCCAGCGGTCGGCGAGCACTGGCTGTCCGCGCCTCACCGGCGCTCCGTCTCCGACTTCACTGCTGCTGCGTGCCAACTGCACTGCTGGTCCGTCTCCAACTGACTAGCCACACACACGACAAACCGGAAATACCATCGGTCACTCCAGAGATGGTGCGAAAGTGCACTTATTGATACACGTTGCTGCTGCCGCTCACGGCCAAGTAAGGCAGGAAGTTAGTGACGTCAGTAAATGGAATAAGAATAAGAGGCGGGAGTACCGTAATAGTAAATAGCATGAACACGAGCCGTGCACGGCTCAGTGTGTAAATAAGACTGTACCCATTTCTTATATGATCAGTTGAAAGCAATGAACCTGATTTCGAAGCAAGTATTTGTTCAATTACACAGAAAATTTCAATCTGTCTTTTATTTGAAGTGCATTTAGGAAATCACCGATGCTACCGAAATTTGCGGTCCCCTGTTTCTCGTTTTAAACCAATCGAATTCGCACCACTTTGTTGTACATGTACGTGTAAATGTGGAAACAGGTGAGTAGTGTGGGAACTGGGAATCAGCATAGTTATCCTTAGTACTACGCCAATTTAGTAAAATTATCTTCGCATTTCTAATATATACAACAGTATCAGTATTGTCTATCACAAAACACTTTTTAGGTCACACACATGTCGGATTCTCTACTTTCCGTTATGTGACTGACAATTTATCACTATTACGTGCTTTGGAAAATCGAGGGTAACCTCTCGTAATGAGCACAGAAGTAGCAGATGTATTAGTGAACTCTATCGTTTGAAAGTAGTTTTGTGCTATTGATGCATTAATATCCCGCTGATTAAATTAGAACTAAGAGATGAAGGAAATTGTCGAATATTTATTGCTCCATATATGGTCTCTAACTCTTCGCTTGTGTGTCCGACTATGATACTGCTTAGCTGGAACCGTTATGTTACCGCTGGACAGTTCTCGCCAATGTTGTAAAAATTAGCTTTTTATTGTTCTGCTTCCTTAAATGTCGAAGCTTCTGGCCCTGTCATTAGTTACTAGAACTTGATTTTATTTCAGTACGGTTTGTTTGACATTATTAGTTACTTTGTAGCTCACTAAATTTAACGATATCAACGTTTTTCTTGCACTGTTCAGACTGTCGAATATATCCGGAAACGAAATTTTAACTCTGCAGCGAAGACTGCCCCGGTATGAAACTTCCTGTCAGTCTAATACTATTTGCCTGACCGAGACTCGAAATCGGGACTGAGAACTTTGCGGAAAATTGCTGTACCGACTGAGGTAATCAAGCACGACTCAGTACCCGTGATCACAGCTATGCTTCCACCGGTACCTCAACGTCTAACTTCCAAACTTTATAGAAGCTCACTTCCGATTTCTGCACCCTGCTGCAGAGCGAAAATTTCATTCTGGAAACATACTCTACACTGTTTCTAAGGCTAGTCTGTAAAGCACTTACTCGTAAAAGACAAAAGTCTACAGTTCGGATCTCGGTCCGACACACAGTTTGAACCCGCCAGGAAGTTTCTTCGGAATATTTCTTCCGATAATTTTTTCGTCTATACGAATCCTAAGCCCTCGTCAATCTACCATACAGGTCTTTCCGTGATGATGATTTGAACTTGCAAGAATGACAACAGAAAGGCAACGGCGCATGGAGCCTTGGTCCGCAAAAGAAAAAGACTCGGTAGTTACGTAGCCAAACGTGTTATCAGCTAGCACTACAAGTAAGATACGACAAAATTACGAATCTTTGTTCGTGTGATGGAATAAAATTGATTTAAGGTTTTATAATTGTTACACAGTGAGGTAGGCAGACGTGAGAACGCTTTGGTAATAAATAGTGATGAGTCCTCTTTTTGGTCAGCTCGTCCACCTCGTGTGCTGATATCCTCTTGTAAGGTTATTGAGACTGGCAGGGATCTGTAATATAAGATTCTTGGTTTCTCTCACGCTTATCTAACAGCAACAGTGCTGTTCGAACGAAGCCTACACAAAACTGTCGTGATCTGGCTATATTGTACTGTGCTGATCTCTCTAACTCTCCTGCACGGGACTGTCATGACTTGGCCGTTTACTGAAATTAAACTTCAGTAGTTTCAGATTGCTGTTCTCAGTGTTATTGACAGATTTGCAGGATCCTGGACTGTCAGTACTATTCTCCTGGTGGGATCTACAGTTTAAGACGACGCAACACAGACTGGAACTGTGCTTAGGTGATTACAGTGAATTCATACTTTTTGTGTAGTAAGAATGTGTTGCGTATTGGTTACTAGGAGTCGGACTCAGCATGAGGACAACTAACAATTTTCAGAATTTATGGTTCCGGAATTACAGAAACCTGGGTAGCAACAGTTGCAATTTGAAATGCAACAGCAGGATCAAGAACAAGAACAACGAAAGCAAAAGATGGAGCTTCAACTTTAATGGCAGCCATAACAAGAAGGGCAGTGAAACCACAACGGCTACTTCAATAGCAAATTCCGGAAAGGCAACATTGACAACCTTATAATAGCGCAGGTCATCAGGCCATAACACCATCCATCACCACCAAGTCGGCTGTTTCACCCACGAGACGAAGACTGCAACACAGTCTACGGACGCCTGGAGCTCCACCTGCTATCAGTAACATAACCGAAGATGTTAAACACAGTGGTTTTCTGCTGTCTAATAATTCCCAAATACTGTCTGAAATCCAAAGGTCACTCTCTCGGCAAACGCAATAAGCTTGAGAAAAATGAGGTAGTCTCCTCAAAATGGTGTTCCTACGCATGCCTCAGTAAGAATGATCGGATCTCATCTTGTCTATTTCCGTTATTCAACAGGAGATTCGTATCCCGTAGTCCATAAAAATTACTACTGCTACATGTAAAATTTAACAACAGCTCGCAGGCATAAAATAACACAAATGACAGGTTCATTTGGATATCAAGGTCTTTTGTGCATATGATTACACCAATCGTCGCTGTGAGAGAATCTTCGAAAGGACTCTTGTAGACACGTGCTGTACATGCTTATAAAACACGAGCAATAGTCTGTCGTTCCGCACCAATGTCCGAAGAAGGGGCTGGAGATTTTTCCCGCTTGTGGAGAGTGTCTGCAGTCTTCGGTGGCCCATTAGGACGCTATTCATTGTAGTCCAAATTGCCTGAGACTCGTCGAGTCCAGGAGATTCCTTCCGTACACAAAGCAATTTCAAGAATTCTGGACGACAGCTTTACTGCCTACAGCAAGAATTAAAAAAATTTTCCGATAAAGTCCTGGCTCTTTTAAGAGTGGGAGGTCTTGTTCTGAACCTCTTTCGCTCAGTAGATAATACATCGTTCAGTATTGGAAGTCGATGTTATCGTTAATCTTTTGGTGTTCATGCAGTAGGACTCTCTTACATCTGATATCAGGAGGTAGACAACCCGTAGAGACAAAGTTCAAACACTAAATCAGCAGTGGCACTTATCTGATTCACAGTCTTCACGTAGTCCCTCTAGCGCCCAACCTTGCTGTAACAGGGCTCCGTATCCAGGCTGCCGATAACGGTTAGCTAAATATCGGCACACACAGTGCATATATTGGGAGACCTAAGGCGCACAGTGCTCTAAACAAGAACATATGGCGATAGTTAGCACAATGGACACCTCGCCGCACACATAACATCGTACAACAGCGTACCAGAATACGAAAAACGTTACAGCCACAGTTCCACCCTTTCACAGAAAAGTTATGAAATTTCCGCTACCAATAACGATCAACAACTGATTACTAAAATATCTTGTTCGTACCCGTTCATCAGATTACATTATGGATGAGAACGCCCTCACTCAGATCTGTTCTCGTCTCTTCAGCTGATAAATCAAAAGTTACAGCCCTACCGCATGCACTAGAGGCTTTTACACAATAAATGCGTAGTAACAGCGTGGTACAAAATATTCAGCAATTCAGTTACTTTCTTAGTTGCATCATCACGTCAGCACCAATGAATGGACACTTTTTCATCTTTTGGTATTAAAATAGTAGATGCGTTCAACATTCTGTCAGCTACTGCACCATATCATGATCCTGATTAACTATGCACTGAATCTTGTATTTTCATTAGCCTTAGGGATTAAATATTATTATGTATATGAGATTTATGTACAGTCTTTTACACCATCTCGCTACTTACGAGGGAGACCAGTCGAAGTAGCTTTATGAGGTGACTTCAAGTCCAAATTAGAACGTCTAGAGGAATTAGTCATCCTCACACCCATGACCTCATTTCAATGGGCAACACCTATGGTAGTGTTACAAAAAGAAAAACCTCCTTAAGTGTTTATGGCGCCTTAAAATAAACTATAAATGCACAGTCAGTGATTGACGTCTATTTCATTCCAGTAAGGTGGCCAGTACTCTGAAACAGTACCAGCGATGGCGAGGCATGACAGAATCTCTGACCAGAGAGTTATTTATCGTTGCTAGTCTGCGCTTGACTGCGCGAGAGTTCAGTTGCGAGTTGTACTCAGTCGGAGGTTGTGTGTGAGGAGTCGGCGGGCGTCGACATGGGTCTCTGGTCAAGGTTCGGGACGAGGTATATTGTTAAATAAGGTAATGAAGCAGCATTGCGCACATCTGATAATGTAACATATGTTAATTGTAATTAATTTGTTCAAGAATTGCCCCAATAATAATTTTGTCTTCAAAGCAATCGTTTTTAAGAAAAGAATCATTCCAATTGAAACAATATTTCCTATGCTTTTCCTCCCAGAATCAATTTATCAGATTAATTATTGTACAGGGCCGAAGGTCAGCGCAGCTGCACTTATAAAATTTATCAGGTTCACCTTAACGTTAATTTTGTGGGGACTTAACATTTTTGCACATTTTTATTATCATTGAGTTTTATTACTGTGGTAAGCTAACATTTGCACTATTTGCAATTATATTCAATTATTTTCATTTTCATCATTTCACGGGGAGGTTACACTTGGCGATATCCGGACCAGGATCGTATTTCTTAGTGAATCTTCTGATAAGTAGCCAGATATCTGCTCTTACTTACTTAATATAATCAGCATATTTGGCGCAACGCTTTTACTAATTTTGTCACTTTCTTCTACAGATCATCGGCAATTCCTTGCTCTTTGTTGTATTTGTATTTGTTGGATTTTGCATTGTGCTTATTTCATTTGTGAATAATTGTGACTTGTGTACAAATGCCGCGAAAAACTATTAATAGTACATAGCGAGGCGTAATGAATGAAATTACCGATTTAAATAACTTCACCGATAGTACTCGTGACACGCAGTGTAATGATGACAATCCTGCGTTTACTGACAGTCAGTGCGTTCGAACCACTAATCATGATTTTTGTCTTAATGATGAACAAACGAACTCGGTTGTGTCCTCTGTTGATTTGACGACAATTGATGACGCGGGGCGTTCTGTTGTAATGAGTGCTGCCCAACTTAACACACCCGGTTTGCTAAATTCACGTGACGAGCAGACAAATTTTTCTAATGAAAATGAACAGGATACTCAAAGTAGGACGGATTTATTTAATTCCGAAATAGTGACTGACAGTGTACATCCGACTGGCAAACCTTTTTGTAGATTACAGAATGACCTAATGGATACACAAAACGTGACAATTGCCGATACGCCATTAAACAGCACCGCGAATAGAGTTGCTAATTTTGGGTCGGATCAAATTGTGGCATTGTTGCAACAAATGAATAAACAACTTAGTGAAAAATTAGATAATAATTCTAAACAACAGAATGAAGATCTCAAACAACTTAGGGAAGATTTCAAGCAACAGAGTGAAGATAACAAACAATTTAAGGAAAATTTCAAATAACTTAGTGAGCAGAACAAACAGTTAAATGAAAAATTAGACAACAATTCCAGACAGCTTAGTGAACAGATTAGAGCCGTTGCCGTACAGTGTCATGATACTAAGGAACAGTTACGCGAGGGAATTGAGGCTTGTTCAAAGAAAAGTAGCGAAGAAATTAGATCTGTTGCTCAAGAATTAAGGGATATGCAAACAGCTACAACAGAAACACTTAGAGAGGAAATCAGTACAGTCGGTAAACAATCCTCTGAAAAAGCTACACAATTACGCGAAGAGTTTAAAGTAATTACAGCAGAACTTTCGCGCACAATGGATGCAAAGATTGACGCGAAATTCGACCAACAGAACACTCAGATTGACGAACTTTTTATCACCACATACAAAACAGTGATACGCGTTTCTGCAAATTTATACAGGATCAAAATAAAGTAAAACGTCAAGTCATGGAAACAATCACTGCACAGAGACAAGAAGATAATCGTAAAATGTTAGCGAAGGCAAAAACATACGTAGACAACAATATTGCTACAGTATCGGACAAAATTAATACCATCGAACAGTTGAACACCGAATTACGTGATGAAAATTCTGATCTTAAATC
Source organism: Schistocerca piceifrons (assembly GCF_021461385.2). Classification (NCBI taxonomy): domain Eukaryota; kingdom Metazoa; phylum Arthropoda; class Insecta; order Orthoptera; family Acrididae; genus Schistocerca; species Schistocerca piceifrons. The sequence continues at coordinate 287,141,391 of NC_060144.1, read as the reverse complement.
AAAAACAGACAAACACACAGTAGATATTCAAACAGTGACCGACAGACTCGAACAAATAGAACTAACAGAAGACTCCGATGACATTAAAGCAGACGTTAAAAAATTGAACGAAACCACACGTAAAATTCAAAAACAAATTAATGCTTGTGACACTAAAACCGATGATCAGGTAAAAACACTGACTGAAAAATATGATGAATTGGCCAGTCGTATTGACGTTATTGAAAGTAATAATGACAGCAAATCAGACGATACCTCACCGGTTTCATTTAGTCAAACACCTGAATTTCAAAATCTACAACAGACAATCAATGAGATCGATTCATCTAATAACACCTAACGTAGAAAGTTGTCGAGTTTACAGCAAGAAGTAACAGAGATGAAAAATATTTCAGTTAATAACACAATACAGCAGACGCCACTTTACGAACATTTGTCAGATTCACTCAGCACGTATATTTTGAGCAATTTACAGAGACTACGCGACTTAAAATCCGAAAAGCCACGCGACTTAAAATCTGAAAAACTACGCAACTTGAAATCCGAAATGACACAGACAAACAGATTCTCACACAAACCTGAACGTGTTCTCAAATTCAGTGATAAAAACGTTGAATATAAGCAATTTGTATGTGTAAAAAACTCTAAGGAACTTAATAATGACAGAGCACAGGTACACGCTTTGAACTGGATACGACGATTTATTTTTGTACTTTCACCGCCATTACCTGTAATACAGAAACTACAATTAGCATGGATACAGCAATTTATTTGTGAATTTTTACCACCATTGCCTGTAACGCAATAGCTGAAATTTATTTGTAGCGCGTAATAGACCTCAGGGGATTCATTACGCTTTAATGAATATGTGCCGTAGCGTGCATAGGGCCCCGAGCTGTAGTAGTGCTGTTTCATCTTTAGCTTTCTGCACTGCTGCCTTTCTCTTCTACTATCCTTTATATCTATCAAAACAGCTCTTTAACTATTGCCCTATTTAGGATTAAGAATATGTAATAAAAACCCGATAAGACAAATTTTTACCGGAAGTGCCAATTTTCATTAGGCACTCCAGAACCACGAGAACTTTAATAACAGATAAAATTTTAATCATCAGTATGTGTAAAATTAGCAGTAACAGCGAATGCATTTTGGTAACAATAGATGTTTTTCACCGCAAAAGCAAGAAAGTCAGCCGCTTAGCATACGTAACCAACAATGCAGTTTACAAGGTCAACCAAACTTTAATGTTTCGCCGCGTGCACGTATAGTCTCAGCTACAACAAATAGTAACGCACAGCAGCAAAGAAATAACTATGTGTAGAAACACACTATTTCAATTCCTATCGCAAATGCACCGTATATAAATGACTATCATGGCAGACGTAAAAATAATGAGCACAATTTTCAGCGTACATTTAATAACAGTCGATCCTTTCAGCAACAAGAACATCAGCAACGACATATTATCATGAATGAACCAGACAATAGGTCTCATCTATAGCGTAATACGTCAAGAAGAAATAACAGAGCACTTCAAATAGTGGGTATGCCACAGCATCCTCCCGTAAATAACAGCACGTGTGATAGAATTTGACCAGACACAGTACAGGTTGCATATTCCAGTAACGCAAGCAATAATTTTGACACACAGAATCTTGTTCACGAAAATGTTATTAATTTTGACGCCATCCGACACACGTTTGCATGAAAGACATTATCATACGTACGTAGACGACATTCTTATTGCAGAAGCTAAGTGGACTGAACACAATATGATTCTAGAGCAACTGTTGCAAACTTTTCATGCTCAAGGACTGACAGTTAATCTCAGTAAATCGCATTTTGGCAAAACTTCTATAAAATTTCTTGGACACGTAATTTCAGCAGAAGGCATTGCGCCTGATCCGGAAAACCTTCAAGCTTTACGTGACATTACTGTTCCTACGACAAAAAAAAAAAAAAAAAAAAAAAAAGAATTACGCAGATTTTTGGGATTAATTAACTTTTTTCGTAAATTTATTCATCACTCTGCTTTAGACACACCTAGATTATGCCAATTGACAGGTAAAAACACTATTTGGTCCTGGGATAAGCAAGCACATTCTGAATTTATGAACCTGAAACATGCTTTGTTGAATGCACCACATTTATCGCACCCAGATCTTACCAGAAATTTTTCCACTGACACCGACAGTTCTAACACCACTTTAGGCGTACACATTTTTCAGGAAATTGAAGAAGATGGCTGTACAATAATTAAAAACATCGCATTTGCAAGCCGCATTCAGTCACCTGTTGAACGAAATTATTCCGTTACATAACTGGAAACATTATGTGTTGTTTGGGCTTTTACGAGATTTCGACATTTTCTTTATGGCAGACATACCACTGTCTACACAGACCATAGAGCTATACAATTTTTACTTTCAACTAAATTTACTCACGACAGATTAAGCAGATGGAAGCTTTATTTACAGGAATTAAATTTTACAATAGTTCACATTCCCAGCACACAAAATATTATAGCAGACGCACTATCTCGTTCTCTCAGCAACAATCAGCAAGAAATCGCAACCAACTTCTGCAAAGCAAATTTCAGCGTCTTGTACATTCAACAAGTTGCATTTGAAAATTTTATTTCGTCGTCATTACAAGACATAGCACAAGAGCAGAGTAAAGACAACGTGTGGAAAGAGATTAAACACCTTTGGCAAGATAGGAATAATGTTACGATTAGAAACCATTACACTGTACGCAATGACAGACTGTTTCGCCGCTCTCACCCTGACAGCAACAATTGGTTATTATTCATTCCTGATGAACTTGTTAACAAATTAATCTGGTATACTCATTTAAGTTACACACATTACGGAGCTAGAAAATGTTTTCTTATACTGAGACAGAACTGTTATTTTGCCAACATGGAGAAACGTATACGACGAGTTTTAGCGTCATGTAAAATGTACCAGAAAGCTAAGTCAGACACAACTTCACATGATCCTCCATTACATCCAATTGTACCTGTTAAATTAAGACATATGGCCGCTGTAGACATTTTCGGTCCGATTCCCAGAACTAATAGAGGTTTTTGCTACATCTTTGTCGCTGTTGAACTCACTTCAAAATTTGTTACCTTCTCTCCGTTACGCAAAGCTGCTGCTAAAACCGTTTCGAAAGCATTTGTAAACCATTTTCTATTTCATGTAGGGCATGTGATGAAAGTAATTTCCGACAATGGACCACAGTTTCGATCTGCTATATGGACACGTATGTTACGAGCTAGAAACATCTCTCCGATCTATATATCCAGGTACCATGCCTCTTCGAACCCTTGTGAACGATTAATGAAAGAAATTGGTAAACTGTGTAGAATATACTGCCACAAAAACCATATTGATTGGGACACACACATATTCTCATTCCAAGATGTAATTAATTCTATTCCAAATGAATCCACTATGCTATCTCCGTCTGTTATACTGAAAAATGTTGAACCACCTAACAAAATTAAAGAATTAGTAACCTTTCCTACATCTCGTCGATTACGACACCACGAAATAATCGACATTGCGCTGAACGACATCAAACGTGCCGCAGAGCGCCGGAGAAAACAGCAAAAACAGTTTTGTATACGCCGTGACTTTCACATTGGACAGAAAATATTAGTACGTACACACCATTTATCCAACAAAGGGAAAGGTAGGTGCAGTAAATTTGAACTTCTATACGCAGGTCCATATCGGATTCGCAGAATTCCTCACCCCAAAGTTGTACACGTCGAATCTTTGAGAACCAGAAAATCCAAAGGCAACCACCATTGGTCAAACTTCAAACCTTTTATTCAATGAAGACACTTTATGATTTAACATGCTATAATGCCATTTTGCTAGTTTTATGATCATTTCTGCAATTATATTCACATGACTACTTATTGATGATTATCGTATTTTTTCTAGGCAAGTGCCCGGCAAGGTAAGGTTAGCAGGTCGCTCTTCTTGTCGTTACACATCAGACCGTGCATATTTTTCCAGATGAAGTTACACATTTTATGACTATTTCTGCAATTATATTCACATGACTACTTATTGGTGATTGTCGTATTTTTTCTTGGCAAGTGCCCGGCAAGGTAAGGTTAGCAGGTTGCTCTTCTTGTCGTTACATATCAGACTGTGCACATTTTTCCAGAGAAACTTACGTATCTTATGAATAATTATGCAATGCTATCTAGTGACATTAATTTTATTAAATTTTCTCTCCATTAAAGTCCTCAACTCTCGCCTATATCAACTACACAACATACAAGCTGAACAAAGAGAGGCATTTCTTGTTGTTACACATCAGACCGTGCACATTTTCCATTTTTTATGTATGTACGATTGTTTCATGTTTTGTTTGTATGCACTATGAAATAGTTAAGATATGGCAAACACCAGTTGACTTTGACATTTTGCCTTATGATATCTCAACATCGTGACTACTTTACTGTTACAATGTGATACACTGAGTACATTTTTGCCTCTGAACACTATATAAGTTTTTCACATATTACGTTTTCTGTCATTTTATGCTGTATACTTCATTATGTTACCATAAACCAGTCATTATTTAATGAGTATATGCAAGACATTAATCTCTGTTCATCAATTTCAGAAAATAATGATGCGTGAAAGAAATAAATGAAACAAAGTGGGAATTTCACCTTCGGAATGAACGAATGAGAATGCAATACTTCGTGATGAAGAGTAAATGGATCAGAATTACCAAGCATTAACAAGAATATACTATACACATCGTAGAATAGCAGTCTTAACTAATGTTTTCTTTCAGAATACGAGGCGATTGATGCAGGCTGTCAGACAGAACTACACATCTTAGTTTTAGTGATGGAATATACTAGAGATAAGGGATAGATGTATAATGAGTAATGAAGTGATTTTTTGCAGATGATAATGAATGCTGATGAATAATGATGAAGAATATGCTACTATGGATAATGAAGTTTTTCTTTACAGGTGATGATAATAATGGACTTATGATAATATAGATAATGAAGTGATGGATAATGAAGTTTTTCTTTACAGATGAGGATAATGTGGAAGCTATGTATTCATGCTATGTAGTTATTTAAGTACTTGTTGCAGTTCGCTTTGACAGCAGGTGTTATATTGCATATTATAATGACTGAAGGTTTTGGAAAGGACAGCTATGGAACACATCTTTATACACATTTCACTACCTGTTAATTCGAAGTTCACTAATTTTCAGCATAAAATGCGTTTCTTCTTTCAGCTTAATAATCCATTTTTTATACATTTTTGCAGGGGAAATTATTTATGAAATTAATGTGCTATAAGCAGTTGTTCATTAAATCTATGTCATTTATGAATGTGATTACATATACTCTATTTGTTTCATAACCTTGCTGCAGCTGACTCATGACGAATGACGTTACACATTTTCATTTAAAGGAACAACCCAGAAGCCAATTTTTTCTTTGTTCTCTTCTTGCTTTCCCCTATAATTACCCAAAGCAATGCATTACTAACAAAAAAATGTATTACCAGTCCCAAATGATGATACCAGTTTAAGAGAGTTCTGAGTAATACTGATTAGCTCTGAATACTTTGTCACTTAAATAATGGATGCATAAATACCATGCACATAATTTGATTACTCTATTGAGATGACCAATGATTAATTAATAATGCTTTGTAACTGGGAAATGAATGCTACTGATTACTGTATTGAGATGACCAATGATTAATTAATAATGCTTTGTAACTGAGAAATGAATGCTAATGCTACTGATTACTCTATTGGGATGACCAATGATTAATTAATAATGCTTTGTGACTGAGAAATGAATGCTAATGCTACTGATTACTGTAGTCAGATGACCAATGATTAATTAATAATGCTTTGTAACTGAGAAATGAATGCTAATGCTACTGATTACTGTATTGAGATGAACAATGATTAATTAATAATGCTTTGTAATTGAGAAATGAATGCTAATGCTACTGATTACTGTATTGAGATGACCAATGATTAATTAATAATGCTTTGTAACTGGGAAATGAATGCTACTGATTAATTAATAATGCTTTGTAACTGGGAAATGAATGCTACTGATTACTGTATTGGGATGACCAAAGAATGATTATCAACATTATTCTGTAATACTATGTTATTGACTACCTCCTGTTTTAAGTAATGACTTCTGATGATTTGTAATTAGGCAATGAATTTCAATGTTATCTGTAAAACGAGTGACTTCTGATGATTTGTAATTAGGCAACGAATTTCAATGTTCTCTGTAAAACGAATGACTACTGATGATTTGTAATTAGGCAATGAATGCCAATGTTCTCTGTCAAACAATTTATGAAAATTTTTCTGTAATACTACATACATGGTACAGAAATGTTCAATGACTGGGCTATGAATGCCGCAAACGACTAATGTAATTCCCAATGAAGACTAGTATGTGACTTAATGTCCTTCACCTTCTGACCTAACTACACTGAATTACTGCAATATCCATTTGTCCTGTATATTCTCTTGATCATGGAGCACTATATTTGGTTTTTGCACTAATTCAACGTTGGTGTGCCTTGTAAGAGCGTGGTGTTGACACGACATGCTGTCCACCACCGTGAGCGATGGAGACCTTATTATGGTCCCACTGTTTGGTGTACATGATGTACTGCCAAAATGATAACATTGAATATTACCACGACATTTCAGTGTCTTGGCTACGCTGATAAACACTTCTGGGGAGAGAACTTCAGATTGTCTCACTTGGTGTTGTACTTCTGTGGAAAGATATGGACTTTCAATGCAGCTGCGTGCAACCTAAAGTGCTACAACCATGATGCAATCCTTCCCTTTCCTATCCTAATTCTTGTAACATAGTGAAAATCATTTTTTGCTAACATCATTTGTATTCATGGCCTATACATTATTTTCTATTTGCTGATATATTCTGAACTACAGTGCGTGTGCACTTTTGTCATTTTTCTAACATGATTTCTACTTATTGTATATTCATTTTGTGATTTGCTGATATGTTCTGAACTATAGTACATGTGCACTATTGACACTTGTCAACATGATTTTTTTGCCATTACGTTTATTTGTTGTGAAAACGCTAAAGAGTTTTTCAGTACATGTGCACTTTTGTCATTTTTCTAACATGATTTCTACTCATTGTATGTGCATTTTGATTTGCTGATATGTTCTGAACTACAGTACATGTGCGCTTATGTCATTTGTCAATGAGATTTGTACTCATTATGTTTATTTGTGGTGAAAACGTTGAAGAATGGTTCAGTGCATGTGCACTTATGTCATTTATTAATATGTTTTGTACTCACATTTTGTCATTGTTTAATATGTTTTGTACGTGGTGCATGTGCACCATATTTACTTCATGTTCTATATCTGTATTTTCTCTGTTTGTAAAGTTAACTAGTTAAGAAATAATTTGTTGCTCATGGCAGGTCCAAATGACTCACTATCGCTGCCAAATTTTTGCCCCCCCCCCCCCCCCCCCCCCCCAGTGGAGGGTTATGAATCAGTACCAGCGATGGCGAGGCATGACAGAATCTCTGACCAGAGAGTTATTTATCGTTGCTAGTCTGCGCTGGACTGCTCGAGAGTTCAGTTACGAGTTGTACTCAGTCAGTCGGAGGTTGTGTGTGAGGAGTCGGCAGGCGTCACCATGGGTTTCTGGTCACGGTTCGGGACGAGGTATACTGTTAAATAAGGTAATGAAGCAGCATTGCGCACATCTGATAATGTAACATATGTTAATTGTAATTAATTTGTTCAAGAATTGCCCCAATAATAATTTTGTCTTCAAAGCAATCGTTTTTGAGAAAAGAATCATTCCAATTGAAACAATATTTCCTATGCTTTTCCTTCCAGAATCAATTTATCAGATTAATTATTGCACAGGGCCGAAGGTCAGCGCAGCTGCCCTTATAAAATTTATCAGGTTCACCTTAACGTTAATGTTGTGGGGACTTAACATTTTTGCACATTTTTATTATGATTGAGTTTTATTGCTGTGGGAGGCTAACATTTGGCGCTATTTGCAATTATATCCAATTCTTTTCATTTTCATCATTTCACGGGGAGGTTACACTCGCCAAATGTAACCTCCCCGTGAAATGATGAAAATGAAAAGAACTGTATATAATTGCAAATAGTGCCAAATGTTAGCTTCCCAGAGTAATAAAACTCAATGATAATAAAAATGTGCAAAAATGTTAAGTCCCCACAAAATTAACGTTAAGGTGAACCTGATAAATTTTATAAGGGCAGCTGCACTGACCTTCCGCGCTGTGCAATAATTAATCTGATAAATTGATTCTGGGAGGAAAAGCATAGGAAATATTGTTTCAATTGGAATGATTCTTTTCTTAAAAACGATTGCTTTGAAGACAAAATTATTATTGGGGCAATTCTTGAACAAATTAATCACAATTAACATATGTTACATTATCAGATGTGCGCAATGCTGATTCATTACCTTATTTAACAATATACCTCGTCCCAAACCTTGACCAGAGACCCATGGCGACGCCCGCCGACTCCTCACACACAACCTCCGACTGAGTACAACTCGCAACTGAACTCTCGCGCAGTCAAGCGCAGACTAGCAACGATAAATAACTCTCTGGTCGGAGATTCTGTCATGCCTCGCCATCGCTGGTACTGTTTCAACTTTTATGAAGTAGATTTATTGGAAGCGTATTAACAGTTTCCGATAGACGAACAGTCCAGCCAGTTCATAGTCGTCAACCATTCATTTGGTGAGCGATTATGGGGATGAACGTATACACATTTGAAAAATTCTCTTCAGCCCTTATTAATTTCTCAAAAATCGAAAAAGAAGCACTGGTTATCCTAGTTGGGGGTTAAGGAAATTCCATAAATTCTGTTACGTTCCAAATTATCATCTCATAATGGGCTGCAAACCATTACTTTCCTTGTCCTAAGAATCACCTTCCAAGAAACGGCGCAGGGTCTACAACGCTGTGTCTTCTTCCTCAGCTCAGTGATTGAATTCACAGTCACATTCGACTTTCAGAGAACACTATACTTCGAGATGACTCCATACAAAATCACCGATATAAGATTCATGTTATTGCATCTAACGGTGAAAGTTTACTAAATATACACTCCTGGAAATTGAAATAAGAACACCGTGAATTCATTGTCCCAGGAAGGGGAAACTTTATTGACACATTCCTTGGGTCAGATACATCACATGATCACACTGACAGAACCACAGGCACATAGACACAGGCAACAGAGCATGCACAATGTCGGCACTAGTACAGTGTATATCCACCTTTCGCAGCAATGCAGGCTGCTATTCTCCCATGGAGACGATCGTAGGGATGCTGGATGTAGTCCTGTGGAACGGCTTGCCATGCCATTTCCACCTGGCGCCTCAGTTGGACCAGCGTTCGTGCTGGACGTGCAGACCGTGTGAGACGACGCTTCATCCAGTCCCAAACATGCTCAATGGGGGACAGATCCGGAGATCTTGCTGGCCAGGGTAGTTGACTTACACCTTCTAGAGCACGTTGGGTGGCACGGGATACATGCGGACGTGCATTGTCCTGTTGGAACAGCAAGTTCCCTTGCCGGTCTAGGAATGGTAGAACGATGGGTTCGATGACGGTTTGGATGTACCGTGCAACTATTCAGTGTCCCCTCGACGATCACCAGTGGTGTACGGCCAGTGTAGGAGATCGCTTCCCACACCATGATGCCGGGTATTGGCCCTGTGTGCCTCGGTCGTATGCAGTCCTGATTGCGGCGCTCACCTGCACGGCGCCAAAGATGCATACGACCAGCATTGGCACCAAGGCAGAAGCGACTCTCATCGCTGAAGACGACACGTCTTCATTCGTCCCTCCATTCACGCCTGTCGCGACACCACTGGAGGCGGGCTGCACGATGTTGGGGCGTGAGCGGAAGACGGCCTAACGGTGTGCGGGACCGTAGCCCAGCTTCATGGAGACGGTTGCGAATGGTCCTCACCGATACCCCAGGAGCAACAGTGTCCCTAATTTGCTGGGAAGTGGCGGTGCGGTCCCCTACGGCACTGCGTAGGATCCTACGGTCTTGGCGTGCATCCGTGCGTCGCTGCGGTCCGGTCCCAGGTCGACGGGCACGTGCACCTTCCGCCGACCACTGGCGACAACATCGATGTACTGTGGAGACCTCACGCCCCACGTGTTGAGCAATTCGGCGGTACGTCCACCCGGCCTCCCGCATGCCCACTATACGCCCTCGCTCAAAGTCCGTCAACTGCATATACGGTTCACGTCCACGCTGTCGCGGCATGCTACCAGTGTTAAAGACCGCGATGGAGCTCCGTATGCCACGGCAAACTGGCTGACACTGACGGCGGCGGTGCACAAATGCTGCGCAGCTAGCGCCATTCGACGGCCAACACCGCGGTTCCTGGTGTGTCCGCTGTACCGTGCGTGTGATCATTGCTTGTACAGCCCTCTCGCAGTGTCCGGAGCAAGTATGGTGGGTCTGACACACCGGTGTCAATGTGTTCTTTTTTCCATTTCCAGGAGTGTATTTACCAAACTTGACCAGAATACCTCACTCCTCACTCCCTTCCAACAAACCACAAGCATTTTCCATAAAAAGGACGGGTTCCAAATGGTACAGTGACTCTAAATACAACAATGTAGTATGGCCAGTCTTTCAGAGGATCGCACTTTCGCGACTTGCACTTTCGCGCAGCACAAGGCATATTCAGTTGGTCACCCACCGAAGTACTAACCAACCGGACTATACTTAACTTCAATGATTAGGTGGGAATTGGATTTACCAATATGGGATGGCCATTGACGCACAGGAGCTGACAACAGAAGGCGATGAGAGCTGAGAGGCCATCCACTGCCACTGCGTCGGTGTGTCCTAAGCGACCTTCACTCTGATCGCTGAGGGATTGCACATCTGCTGGAACGGCATCATGCAGCGCACTGAAAGTGTACCACGCTCCTGTGAGACCTGTACGCCAAACCAGACAACATGGACAACGCTTCCTCACCTGGCCAGCGTCCCAACGTCCATGTGAGTCCATACATGTGGGATTTGCCAGCTCCTTTCTAAAAGAGATGTGACTGAACTTAAATAGCAGAGACTAAAGCTAAATACCAGAGGAAAGTAGGCAAATGTCCTTGGAAGAAATATTCGCCATTGAAGGTCTCCCGGAAACAGTCGTTTCGGATAATAACCTCATATTTCTCCCAGTATGTGTCAGGGTTTCGGCACTCAGAACAACATAACGCACCTTCCAATGCCAGCCCAGCCTGCTACTCGACGGCTACAAAGGTTTTGGCTTGTACCTTTGAGCGCGACTAGAATGAATACCCCCCCATGTTGAAAGCCATAGAGGGAGCATACTCAGCTGGTCCTCTGCATTCTTTTCCACCTCAAAGACCACTGACTTGCATCACGGACCTGGAGACCAGAATACTAACTCCAACCAACTCCTGCATCAGCACTACACCCCCGCCACAAGCAGAGGACACATGGACACCAGATGTCAAGATGGACTGCAAATTCTTTTCTAAGTTGAACAGACACACTTTCCCCCTAACAGAATGGCTCTCATAATAACGGCAGGGGCCCTTCAGGTCCTACGTGCAGATTTAAGGAGGCAAGGATGCTATACCTGTCATCTGACAGCGAGGTCGATGCCTAGCGAAGTTCATTATCAACGGATTTGCCGACAGCTGATAAGAGACTCCAGCATTAGACCATAAATGCCAGGCTGTTGATCATTAGCTGGAGATAAAACCTGACCACCAGTGGCGTCCAGACACTCCTAATCATGATGTGCTCGCTAACCCGATATGTGTGACCTGATTGTTAACTGTATTTCAACTCTACTTCTTTTCGGTAGATGTTCTGTAGGTTATTGACGGATTTATGGGCGCCCGCACTATCTCTGCGTGTCTTCTACAATTTACCATGTTAAAACGTGAACTGAAATTGGGAACGATGAAGTGATTACAATTTATTCTGACCGTCTGTATTATAAAAACTGCGTTGTACCTTAGCAGGTGTAATAATTACAGTTAACATTGTTGTGAGGTGCTACAAATAAAGAAAAACTTAATAATTTTTCAGTAATAACCCAGATCGACAATTATTACGTCTGTTTGTACAGGATACTGAAATGAATCGAGTAGGGAGGGTTTTTTGACAAGTTTTAGATGTCGATGGTTCCAACATGAGTTTATATCTGCAGCCTGCATCGCTGTGGTAGATTCTGTTCCATATCATTGAATCAGAGTCTAAGCTCTTATATTTGGGAACTGAAAACTTCTGAGTGTTTACTAGGTTCTAGTGTCCTCTCTCATTAGAATTATGACATTATATTTTGGAGCAACTCCTCATTGTGACAGAAGATGTTCGCTGCAGAAAAGGATATAATAACCATAATGTGTAATGGGCATTCAAGAATCTCAAGTATAGTCCCCTTTAAGCAGTTGGCTACACTGGCAAGCGCGTAATAATACATTTATTTCTCATAAATTTTGTTGACAGCAAGCAATAGAATAATATTACAAAATTTTGGCGTCTATAAAGTCACTACTCGCGTTGTAGAGCAGTCAGGATCATCAAACGACTATCGTAATTTAGGTTTCTCCAAACAATACGAAGTCTGAGATGGTTCCTACTATAAGGCTACGGTTGACTGCCTATCAAATCCACATCAAATGAGATCTTTAAGCATACCGGAAGTAATATGATATTTTTGTTGTTTTCAAATTCTAATAATATGAAATATCAAATATCAACTGATAAGTGAAACTACTACCGTTCTGACTACTACCACCACTACTACTACTACACATCGTGCCATACAATTCTTACTCCTTTTACCCGGAAATGTAGATAATGAAACGGGTAGAAATATTTTGTTAACGTTTACTGAAGTCATAGCTGACAGACAACTCGTCCTAATGTACGGAGGAATTGTTAAGAATAAATCACTATATGAAAAACCAAAAAAAGAAAAAGAAACGATTCATGTGAAAGACAGTCTAGAAGTGGAAGCCAAAAACCTGCTATGAGCCATTTCTTAAATAAATTGGTTTAAGCTTTACAATCTTTATATATATATATAAAATTACCGATGAACCCAAGACATGGCTATATGTTGCAGTGGTTAATTTAGTTCATACATTCATCGCAGGATGGAAACTTTACGTTGTTGCTCAGTTGTTCACTAGACGACTGATAAGTACCATTAAGTGATTTAGAAAACGGAAGGTAATGGTTCAGGTGCTTTGCAAATAACGTTAAAATTTGGTAGAACAAAAGGAATTGTACTGAATGTCAGTTACATGTGCAGAAGAAACTGAGGATTAGTGTAAATGCATACAAATGATCTAAGACTGACCAGAAGTCAGAAGAAAAGCCATGAGATCCACATGTAGTACATATAATCCAGAATCTGAAGACATTTATTGTTTTCGCTTATTCGCTTAAGTTTAGAAATTGTAATAGTTATTATGTTTATATTATTTCATGCTTTTAAAGACTTTTCCTCTTCGTATAGCTTGTATGCTTGTGCCGACACAAATGCGGTACTTCGTTACCTCAACATAAGGAAAATTTATGTATTGTATTTCTTACATGTATGCCGGCAGACGTTAAAAGATATTTTTGTAGTTACTAGAAGCACTCTTCGATCTCTAGCATCGAGAAAACGAACAGACAATTACTATTTGAGGAAAAGAGAGGAATGTTCTCTAATTCGAAAAAAGCTTTCCATTGGAGTTATCTACAACATGAAATAGAACACAAATAGCACACCGAGAATAAGAATTCACTACTGTAGTGGTAAGTCTGTAAAGAAATACCGCAGCCCCAATCTCAATATCCACAGATTGTACCATACTTTCAAACCGTCTAATTCCTCAATCACTGTTTCACACAGAGATTATGCCGAAGATTTTAAGGAAGGGCCTCCCAACTTTTCCCAACCCTCCATTCAGATTACCTAGTTCCGACACTTGAAAGACTTGTGATCAGCTTCAGTGTGAAATAAAATGTTTTAAAGCTACTCCAGAATCGGAAATAGCAAAACCTAAACTTCAGCAAGACCATGAAAATCTGCAAAGGAAATGAGGCTCCTTATAGATGAATCCTTAAAATCTCACGACGCCTGGTAACAACGTAGTGTAGTTTGCATAAACCTGGAGCAGGTTTTATTTGTTACCAGATTTGTAGATTATGAAATATTTGATAAGAGACAGTAATGCTATACATACAAAAAATTCGTATTTACGTTTAATATATTTTAACTAAATTGACGTAGGAATCTTTTTTCACTACTCACTCTTGATGTGGCTGTTGGGGTGTTTGGAGGGAAGTGCAGAGGTTGATGACAAACTGATATTTGTCTATGTCTTCTGTTGGTGTGGAGCTGCGTCTCTCTGTTTATTACGATACCTTTTTTTCATTTGTCAGTCGTTCGCTTACGACTTAAGAGTTCCAAAACTTCGTTGCATCAATGGCTCACTGGCGATGCTGTTGTGGGACATTATGCCAATGCACTATTTGTTTTGCCATTGTTTTCCGACGTGCTTCAGTACACAAATTTTACATATAAACACTACACACTTAATAAAAGATGCTGACCTTGCAGCCTGTGAATGAGCCTCGATTACCGTAGTTTACATCGATGTTCGCAATACTGACAGGCTGGTAGAGGTTTATTTCACATTGCACATCTTGAATCTATTGCATTAGAACTGACTTAAGACTACAGAAGAACTCTGCGTTCTGGAATTTGGTTATTTTACTAAAAATATTTTTTCCATATTTTGTATAATGAATGAAAATATCCATTTCTTCCATGATACCCATTTTTTCGGTTTTTCCGATTTTGTTCGAGATTATTTTCGATTTTCAAAGAGTGGCCTGTGTCTTAAATGTGTGTTGCTACTCATTATTTGTTATATTTATCCAGTCTGTAGCAGACTAAATGTTCGTCAAACGAATTCCGAAATTTGTTGCTGTTTAGCCTATATAATGTTAGTTCCACATTCTCTAGTTAATTCTGAACAACTCTACCAAAAGACGTCTTTCAATAACATACAGAACTCCAATAAGAAAGAGAAACTAGAAAATGTACCGCTATTAACAGTGGATAAGTTCCTTCACTCTTTAATGCAATGTCACGACAAGTGAAAGATCAAAAGATAAAGTGAATAAACAACATTAATCTAGAAACACAACTGACAGCAAGCCAGTTGTTACTTATGTGTCTGCAAATTAGCAAGTCTATTCATAAACACAGAAGTAACTTACGTAGGAAGCTAATTCACATTATGAAACTGCCAACCACCTTCATGGTCGAGGCCGCCGGCACGGTAGCTCAGAGTGTTAGTTAAGAAGTTTGGATTCCCTCTATAGTAAAATAATAATAATAAAATATAATAATAAAAGGAGTGAAGCATTCAACGATCAACTGTAGCAGGTGCCAAGTGGCGTCCGCCCAGACGAAATTGCCGAGAACAAGACGAGCGGAATAATATGAAAGAAGGGGTCGCTAACGCCTCATTGTGCAGTGGCCTTCGACCATGTGGTAAGCCGGTCGAACGCCGGTGCTGGGGAAAATGTTCAATGCCTGTATTTTGCCACCAAAGAGATGTGGTGGCGTAAAGTTCCCGACCATCAGACTCTGCGCCAATATCGTGATTTAAATACTAAACTTCTCAGTGTCTCATGAAGTGAACGCATGTGTTGATGGCGATCTCTCCGTTGGATGGGGACATTAAGGTTGCGGTGCCCTTGGTACTATGCGCGACAAACATTACACTACATTACACGCAAATGCACAGACACACACACATACACACACACACACACACACACACACACACACACACACACACACACAATACGTATACATAGCAATCCAAGTAAAAGCTATAAAACTGACAGTTACAGATCTTGATGCATCTAGCATTTACAAAATTACCCGCAAATAACGCAACAAATGTTATATTGGCCAAACAGGCGAAATTTAGAAATTCGATTTAAAGAACATACAGTTTGCTACAGTCTCGATAAATGTAACAATGCTGCGTTAGCAACACACATTAAAGACCATTCGAAAATCAAAGAGTCTCAACATTTTGCATATAATCGAAAAAACCAAACGAGTGGATGTCACGGAAGTGATACTTTCACTCATATTACATTCTTAATGAAATAACCAAATTCTATAACTCAAAGTTTTTCAGTCTTAGTCCAATCCTAAGCAATGGCTTCAAGACGTACCAATGTAAAAGAAATCACCATCGCGAATATTGATGGAAACTTCAACAGACTGCTCTCATTCACATGCTGAAAGGCCAGCACATCGTATTCAGTGTATATAGTTTACATGTACGTCGAAAAATCTCTGCAGTGAATGACGTCGAAAAACTGTGGCAAAACAAACAGTGCAAAAGCGTAATGTCAAACGAAGCTTTGGAACTCCTGAATCATAGGTGAACATCTCTAAAACATAAAAGTGTATCAGACGATTTGCTCACCGTAACAACTAAAGCAAAACTAAATCGCTTCCCATCCAGGCTGTGGTGTCAATCATATCAAACAATGAGACACTGCTCCACATCAGCTGATATCATCACTGGAGATCAATTTCTTGTTAACTACTGCCTCCCTCCCTCCAGATACCCCAACAGCCACATAAGCAGCGAACAATAACCAAGAATTCCGACGTTAATTTGCTTCTGAGTAACATTTTTTTGTATATGTAAACGCTTTAAGATGAGCAGAACATGCAATATGCAATGCGCTGCAATACGTTAGACATAAAGCAAGTAAAAGTGGCTGCTTGCAGACAATAGAAATATTCCACACAGTCTTCAATCCCGAACGTAGCCTGTATGCCCACAAGCAATAATAAGGTAAGTTTCACTTTATTGTCTGTACTTATCTTCGAACCTTATACCCTTTATTGTGTCGATGGCACTGACCTTTTCGGAGACATGCAACTCACATCCGATACAGATTAAAGTCAATGCATTATTGCTGATTAAAATGACGCGGTTTATGCGGATGATGGATTGGGGAAAGTTGCCTGGCTTTCTGGCGCTACCGTGGCGAACACAGAAAGCTCTTTCCGAGAAAAATGGAGAGCAAAGAACAAAGTGATCCCAGTAAATACGCTTAAGAGAGAGCCTGCGGCAAGTCGCCTCCCACATATATTTTGTTTTAAAATATGTCTCTTCCTTCTCTGTGCTTTTCCACACAGGGTATTGTTTGTTAGACGGTGACTTCGTGGAAGGAAGGTGGACTGAGAGAAAACTGTTTCATCTCCCTATCGGGCTATTCACGAGTTAGTTGTTCTGAAGAAGACGGTTAAGAAAGGGAGGTCACTGACCGCATAACGAAATTTTTTGTGATGAGAATACTGCTGACTGGTAGTTAAACACACGAGGCTCTGACGTGAGCTCCCTTCTCATGATTCCAGGAACGCTGCAAACAGGAGAACGGACGACTGGGGTCTATAATGGGAGAATACGTAGAACATAAAAATTATACGTTTGGCAATCGCCAAGCAAACTTGGTGCTCACCAGTTGACGATGTTTTTGTGTTAGACACTCTGAAGAGAGAAAGCACAGGAGATGTGTAATCTCCTCATTCTTGCGGCAGATTTCATTCGGGTAGCAGCTTTTCTTTCTGGTGGAGGACTCCATCACTGGTAGCAGATGGCTCTTGCACGGCAAACTCTGAAGCAGACAGACGGTATTCATTTGCAGAGCAGACCGGGCAACACGTCCATTGTCAACACACAGTGTGCACGTCCACATCGACATAATAGTTTGAAAATCCAGTGGCACTTGCTGTTTAGGGCGCAAGTCAGTTGAATAGTAGCTAACGTTTCAGTAAATGCGCACTGGATTTTAATGACTACGAGGACAGGCAAGTTGCATGTAATCTTACGTTGTCTTTCCAGCACGACTATGCCATCTTTGGTATCAAATTGAAATTATATTGTAGGTACTAACACGTCAGAAGAATATGGAAGAATGCAGTTGCTCCGTCGAAGGTATTAGTGCCACCCTGATCCCATTAGTTGCGTTAAATCCGTTACATTACTTTGATAAAGCACTGATGTGGTGCCATTAGTCGCTCAGCGGGCCCAGGCTGATGCAGATCCACTGGAAGCTCACAGCGGTATCTTGCACTAAGTGTCAATTGACTTGGGTTGCAGAAATAGCAATCTTGGGACAATGAGATTGTGTTTTCCGTCCACAGGATGAAAGAGGCACAGCGTTGCAGTGTCCAGATACCTTGATGCATTGTTCTTTGGCCTGAGCAATATTTTTTGTACGGTTTCGCCCTGTTGTCATCGTAACAAAATAGGTTCATGGGCAGAGGTAGGCATAATTTTTGACTGCATTGTATGTCTAATAAGTAGTATTGGACAATTACTAGGGCTGCTAGGGAGATGTTTCTGGGCGCCTGTACGCAAGCTAGTTTAGGGAAATGCAGGACGGTCTGCATTAACATCCGTCAAATAATTTGAGAAGTGCATCAGGAGCTATTAAAGGTCTAAGTACTAGATAAGAAATACGGAATAAACATGCATACCCAAAACAGCATGACGCTTTTGATCCCACTCCATCACGCAAATGCCTCTACTAAAATCATCTTGGTTTCATGAATACGAGTTTAAAGACAGCTGAACTACTGATCTATAGTAGTACTGCCATGGGGATCCCGTCCCACTTAGCACATAAACGAGGTTTGATGTATGCGATACCACAGGCATCAGAATACAAGGTGGCGTCCACTATACTTTGAAAATGTCAAATGTCAGTACAAGTTGTCTCATGACTCTAGGTCGCTGACCTATCGAGGATCTCATACAGTACCACCCCATTACTTCACTTTACTGCCTCTTCCTCCAACTCCCCCATCTCCAGCCAGTCACAGCTTGGGTATTGAACTGAAAAACCAATAAAGAAATTGAAAACGTTGAGACTGGCCCAATTTTCTTGCATAGAAATTTAAAAAAACGAGCCCGTCTTCTTCCGACCTTGTAACAATCAATCAGAGTATACTAGTAAAGTAGTGATCTAAAATGATACGTTCATATTAAATGTCAATTATATTTTGCACACACACACACACACACACACACACACACACACAGACGCACACACACACTGCATAATGTTCCACCTCCCTGTCCTCTCCTTAAATCGAAGCTTAATATTTTAGCCACCTTTCAAATGAAAGATCCAATTGCTGTGTGGCCCTATTTAAGCAGCCCTCACAACAGGGTGAAAAGCCGATTCATAGGGTCCTACTACCTGACGTCCTTCATAGGACAGTGACTTAGGCTCATGAAGCAACCTATACTGACACTTCCACCTTTTAATAGTGGACGCTAACTAGTATTGTGACGTCTATACTATCGCATACTTCAATTTTTTTTCAAATAACTCATCACGTGTCTCTGTTTCCTCTCTTCGAGAGCCTGGTATGTTCCCACCATTAACATGAAAGAACTTAGATCCTCGCGCCGTTTCTCGACTTTGCTAAAAAGTATACAAACGACATGAGTAAGTTATCACAAATTATATAACACTCCAATAAAAGTACCTCAATTGAGTAAAATGAAGAAAAATTTGTTCGTTCTGTTTTTACTAGTGACTTCAACAGACTGTTTAAGATATGGCTCACCAGTAGCAAGGGCAAATTTCGAGAAAACCTATATAGCAGTCGCTATGGAATATCAAAATATGTAACATGTGCCCCAGAAATAGTTAAATTCAACATTTGCTTATCCAACATAATTAACGAAGTAGTAGCACAGAACTGTCGAAAATGAGTTTTACGTGAAGTACGGTAGTAAACCGTAACACGTCGAAAGTGCGGACTAAATTCAAGCACTTGTTCGGTATGGTATTACCCAAAGCAGACAAGCAAAGATGAATGTAGTTAATTAACCCTAACCTTGGCGTAAGTGACAATGCAACCTGAAATTAAATATATCCGTCGTACACTAGTCCACACTCGCAGTCGATCTCGTACACTCCAGGAGTACGTAGTATGCAACTGCATGTTTTGTTGAGTTAAGTACATCTTTTACTTCCTTGCTGTTCTGAAAAATTGCTTTATACCCGCTCGGCGTGAATTGAGTGCACAAGTTCTGAGGTCCCTTGTATGTACGGTAATAGAGTGAGTTTTGTGCTAACTTCTACTCTTCCCTGTCGTCTTCAACCTTTGATGACACAGTTGCGTTTACAGTCTTCATCCCAAGTCCACTGGCTGGAAAGATGAACTTTAGGTTTTGTAATTCGGTCTTGAGATGTTGTTTATGACTGATTCTATAGTTAAAGTATACATCTCGGATTTCTTCTATGGAGTGTGATGGTGGGAAGTAGGTACCTGACAGTAGTGGCGGGTGTTCTATATACTCGTCGAGCCAAGGCAGCACCCCATTCTATTTTACCTAAATAGTGAATTTTGATGTAGTGCTGCCTGAGATGGTGGTGGAAGTTCTGTTGCTCTTTGTCTCCCTGTGACCAGATAACGACATCATCAACTTTCCTCAACCAGCAAGCTGGGTGTGATGCGGTGAACTCGAGAGTGGTTTCTTCAGATGCCTCCCTGAAGATGTTTGCTGCAATAGACGAGAAAGGGAACTCAAAGCTGCACCATTCATATGTTCATACAAATCCCCATTCCACCTGAAGCAGGTGTTCTTCAAACAGTGGCGCAGTAGGAAGTTCATGGTGTCTGAAACTGATACACTCGTAACTAAG
The DNA here is from genome assembly GCF_021461385.2 of Schistocerca piceifrons. NCBI lineage: Eukaryota > Metazoa > Arthropoda > Insecta > Orthoptera > Acrididae > Schistocerca > Schistocerca piceifrons. The sequence goes on along the minus strand of NC_060144.1, from coordinate 287,120,538 downwards.
ACTCCAGGTTTAAACTAACCATCACATCCACCGTTGAGATTCATTTTTCTTTCCAAAGTGTCACAAAATGTGTGGCGTCCTCAACGTACGAATCTACGTAGCTTACTAGATGTGAAAGTTTCAGAGCCAGTTCTTTCGCTAATTTATAGCTCGGTGAATTAATACTATTAACTATGAGCCATCGGTATCCCATAAATCCTTCGTGCCTGTGGAATTTGCGCGGTCAGTCTTTCAGTCATGTCGAAGTTCATGCTCGTGCTGGGGCATATTTATTTATCTTGGTGCTGGTATCCCCTTTAAACGTCTTGTAAATTGGTTCACTAAACAGATCCTGCTTTTGTTTGGTGTAATCTGCTATGTCCAGCATTGTGTTGGCTTCTCCCTTCTCTTCATCTATTACTACTACGTGAGTGTTGTTCTACTGTGCAATAGCATGATGTCCCTTCTTGCTGATGTTTCGTTTTAGAGGCTTTTCGTGACCCAGAACTCGTACTTTTAGTTTTTGATCTTTACCGTCTCAGCTTGTGGATCATTACGTACCGAAGCCTTGACTGAACCACGATGTCTTCTTTCAGATCTCGTTTCGGTGCGATTACGAAAATTATCTCCTGATCTAGAATATGTATGGTTGCATCGCATAGGATGTAGTCAGCATCAGTCTTTCATCCATCTTTTTCTGCTGCAGCTTGTCGAACTTAAACAGCTGACGTATGGTGATACTATTGCCAGAAGTTGTGGATAGCTGAAAGATTAACCTGTTGACCTTCTAACATAACCTCAGATCCGATTTTACAATTACAAATACGTGCAGCTCACACAATTTTCTATTGATGGTATCGGGACTAGTATGAACAACAAAGCTTTCATGGCTTGTACACACATATTCTTTGATTAGATCGATTGTGTGCTGGACGTCAGATGCAAAAATTTTGGCACAAATTGGTGTCCCTGCGTCTCTTCAAGCAGGCAAGATCGTTCAGCTATTTACCTATATTTAACTGCCGAAGGCTTCCGGCATAAAATGTTACCTCATTCTGCCAACGGCCTTGTCGAAGATTGCGGAGGAACGGACAGAGGTTCATGGCTCTCTCTCGTCCTTGGTGTGGAGAACTGCCCATAAAGGCAGAAGAATCAGGACAGATTAAAGGTGTGAGGTTTCAGAAGGCAATGTAAATCACTGCGTTAGAGACACGTAACGTGTATCTACAGGATATGTAGCCTGTAATTGAAAAACTGTTATGATGATCTCTCATTGGGAGTACATTTCGGACTAGTCCTCATTAGGTTCTCCAGGAGGGGACTGCCAAGAGGGAGATGACCCTCAGAAAAAGATTGCATAACCAACAAAATGACAACGTTCTACGAATTGGAGCATGGAATGTCAGAAGCTTGAACGTGGTAGGAAGCTAGAAATTTTGGAAAGGGAAGTGCAAACTCTCCATATAGATCTAGTACGTCTCACTGAAGCAAAATGGAAAGAAGACAACAATTTATGGTCAGATGAGTTTAGGGTGATAACAGCTGCAGCATAAATTGGTGTAAAGGGAGTAGGATTGGTTTTAATAGAAAGGTGGGCAGAAAGCGTATTAGAGTGAACAGTTCATTGACAAATATGCTCTTGTCAGAATCGACAGCAAGGCAAAACCGACATCGATAGTTCAGGTACACATGCCGGCGTCGAACGCAGAAGATAAAGAGATACAGAAAGCATATGACGATTTTGAATGGGTAATGAAGTACATAAAGATAGATGAAAATGTAATAGTGAGCGGTGAATGGAACACAGTTATAGGAGAAGGAGTAGAAGGAAAGGTTACAGGTGGATATGGGTTTGCAACAAGGAATCAGAGACGAGAAGACCAATTAACTTCTGCAATAAATTTCAGCCAGTAATAACGAATATTCTGTTCAAGAATAACAAGAGGAAGAGGTATTCTTGTAAGAGACCGGGTGATACGGGAAGATTTGAGTTACATTACATCTTGGGTAGACAGAGATTCCGAAATCAGATACTGAATTGTAATGCGTAGCCAGGAGCAGATATAGACTCAGATCAAAATATAGTACTGATCAAGAGTAGGCTGACGTTCAAGAGATTAACCAGGAAGAATCAATACGTAAATAAATGGTATACGGAAGGACTAAGGGATGACGAGACACACATGAAGATCTCTAAAGCTATAGATACAGTAATAAGGAACAACGAAGTAGGCAGTACAGTTGAAGAGGAATGTAAGTCTCTAAAAAATGCAATCACAGAAGTTGGAAGGAAAAACATAAGTACAAAGAAGGTAAGTGCGAAGAAATCATGGTAACAGAAGAAATACTTCAGTTGATCGATGAAAGAAGGAAGTGCTAATTGTTACGGGAAAATCAGGAATACAAGAATGCAAGTCGCTAAGGAATGACATAATTAGGAAGTGGAGGGAAGCTAAGGTGAATCAAAAACGTGACAAAATCGATAAAGAAATAATTGCCGGAAGGACTGACTCAGCGTACAGGAAAGTCAAATCAGTCTTAAGTGACATTAAAAGCAAGGGTAGTGACATTAAGAGGGTAACGGGAATTCCACTATTAAATGCCAAGGAGAGGGCGGTTATGTGCAAAGAGTACACTGAAGACCTCTATGAGGGGAAAGATTTGCCTGAGTTTAAAGAAGAAGATACAGGCGTAGATTTAGAACAGATGGGTATTCAGTATTAGAATCAAAAATTAAGAGAACTTTGGAGGACTTAAGATCATATAAGGCTGAAGTGACTGATAAAATTCCATCAGAATTTCTAACATCATGGGGGCAAGTGGCAACAAAGAAATATTCACGTAGGTGTGTAAAATGTATGAGTCTGGTGACATATAATCTAACGTTCGCCAAAATATCATACGCACAACTCTGAAGGCTGCAAGAGATGACAAGTGCGAGAATTAGAACACAACGAGTTTAACAGCTCATGCATACAAGTTTTGACAAGAATAATATACTAAATAAGGGGAAAGAAAATTGATTATGTGTTAGTTGACGATCAGTTTAGCTGTAGAAAAGGTGAAGGTACTAGAGAGGTAATCCTTATGTAGCAGTTGATAACGCAAATAAGACTAAAGGAAAATCAAGATGTGTTCACTGGATTTGTCGAACTGGAAAAAGAGTTCGATGTAAGAAGTTCTAAATTCTGAGAAAATAGGGGTACGTTCTAGGGAGAGACAGGTGATGTACAATATGTACAGAGCGAAGAGGGAAAAATAAGAGTGGACGACCAAGAACAAAGCTCGCGGTGTACAAAGGGTGTAAGACCGGGATGTAGTCTCCCCCCCCCCCCCCGCCCCGCCCTTATTGTTCAATTTGAAAATCAAAGAACCAGTGACGCAAATTAACGAAAAGAAGTGGAATTAAACTTCAACTTGAAAGGATATGGTTGATACTGTTATACTGGAGCCAAGGTAGCCCCTGAAGGCCGCCAGCCCATATTACACCACAGAGGACTAGGTTGTCTATGCCCAAGGCGTACCAAAAGCACCATGGTAAACACCGGCTATTTACATACAAGATAATGGAAACAGACATTCGGAGCACTACTTCCTGCAGGGGGAGCTCGAGCCATGGCCAGCAGGAAGTATCACAAAGCCAAAAGCTGATTGGCTGGAGACAGCTATTTAAGGGCTGCAACCAGACCCCTAGTTCAGTTCACGCTGGATGCCGACCTCGTGTACTGCGACCGTTGAAGATTACGTCTTCGTCTCTGAATTGGACTGTTAGTAGTATGTGTGTGTGTGTGTGTGTGTTTGTGTTTGTGTGTTACCACGAACCTTTGTAAAAAATTAGTAGTGAACTTTTGTTTTCCTCAGTTAGAAGACTATTGCTGGCATCGTTATTGTTACCTTTTGTTTGTTGTTCAGTCATCAACCTTTTGAACTTACATCAATATGAAAAATTGCAAATTGTCAGTCACAACAGATACGATTCGTAAATGACATTGCTATCCAGAGTGAAAATGAAGGAGAATTACATTATATGCTGAATCGAATGAACAATCTAATGAGCATAATGGACTGAGAATAAATCGAAGGAAGACAAACGTAATGTGAAGTAGCAGAAATGAGGACAGCGAGAAACTTAGTCCGGATTGATAGTCACGAAGTAGACGAAGTTAATGAATTCTGGTATCTGGGCAGCTAAATAACCACTGACGGACAGCAAAAACAGACTAGCACTTGCATAGAGGGCTTTCCTGGTCAATAGAAATCTACCAGTATGAAACATTGGCCTTAATTTGAGTAAGAAATTAGTGAGAAATTACGTCTGCAGCAAGGCATTGTATGGTAGTGAAACATGGACTGTGGGAATACCGGAATAGAAGAGGACCGAAGCATTTAAGATGAGATGCTACATACGAATGTTTAAAATTAAATGGACTGATAAGGTAAGGAATTAGGAGGTTCTACGCAGAATCGGTGAGGAATGGAACACTCGGAAAACATTTACAAGAAGAAGGAGCTGGATTATAGGACATTTGCTAAAAAGTCAGGGAATGACTTTCATTGTCCAATGTACATGGGGCTATAGAAGGGTAAAAGTGTGGAGCAATACAAATGTTTTAATGCATCCAGCAAATAATTGATGACGCAAGTTGCAAGTGCTATTGCGAGATGAAGAGGTTGGCACGGAAGACGAATTTGTTTCGGGTAGCATCAAACCAGTCACAAGATTGATGATAAAAAAAAAGAAATCTGTAGCTGCAGAAGATGCCTATTGTTTTCATGGGCTCACTGCCCGCACAAGAAAGGTAAGTATAAGCGTAAGATTCCACGGCTGCTGCCATATCAACAACGTTCTTCAGAACTCAAATTCACATCTGTGTGACCGCATTTTCAGTGTATAAAATCTCCAACGTCTCGGTCACTGTTGCTAATGACCGTCCTCAGAGATAGTTATTATACAGGGTAACCCAGCTACCCCTAATTGTAGATTATAAGCAAACCACAATGCCTTAGAAAATCACATGCAAGATTTTCATGTTCACCCACTCACCACGTGCAAACTGTAAGTCCTACAGAGATAGTGAGCTGGAACGTTTTGTAGGAAATTCAATGAAGTTCACTTCTGTACTGGGATAAATTTTCGATAGAGTCTGTAGTTTTCGATTTATTCAAGAGAATCAAACAAAAACGACATTCAAATGAGTTTTTCTTGTGTAACTCAAATACTGTGTCGTCCAACGAAATCGTATCCCTACACAAAATTGAAATACATTTAATTTTCCACAAAAAACCTGTTCTTATTTCTGTCGGATGAATAGAATGCGTCTTGCGAGTGAAAGAAAGTGAAAGTCTTGCACGAGGCTTTTGAAGGCATTGCGGATTACATAAATACCATAGGTTGGGGCAATTGAATCAGCAATTGAAGTAGCTGTTTTCGTAATCGGGTAGGGTACTCATGAAGAGCAGGAATGGAATTAGACACCCTTTACTTTTTTATTGCTTAAGTCTTCTTATTCTTGGGAATAGACGTCTTTGTTTGAGGTTTACTTTGTTTCTTACGTCTGGTGAAAATACGTGAAGAGAATCAGGTAGCAGGTATGGGGTAGTGTTGTTTATTTACTTGCTGCATCTTTCCGGTTGAATTGTGGCAGTACTCTTTATCTACGGGCACTGTGGTCTCCCGCACCTTCGTGCATTACTTTGAGTGAACTGTCGCCCCGTAGCGCTGTTACTGCTGGCAGCCAAGACGCTAGAAGTCTGTTCACGCCTTCTCTATTCGTATTGGTGGGCATCAAAACAAACATCAATAAGGGACGTGTATTACCTCTCCTCGTCACCAGATGTCAGAAACAGTTTCTTCCATTAGTATAAAAGCAGTAAGTAAAAAGGCATGAAAGCATTAAATAATCCACCTCGAAGAAGGCCTTTGCAGCGGTGGTCGAAACGTACGACAATTTTACGTACTGAGAACGCAGACTTTAGTATCTCCATCAGTGGACATCCCGATACAGGAAAATGAGATGGCCTGGAAAGAACAGCGGGATAGTCCAGAAATCTGCCCTGCAGGGCGTTCGCGTATCATCATAAGGGCAGACCCTCTGACTGAGGTGTTTGTTTGCGAGCGGCAGTAAGTGGAGCAGGTCAGAGCTCCTGCGGAGTTTAACTGCTTTGAACGTAGCTTAGCGCTCGTGTCGATAGTTGTCCTGTGCTCATTTGGTAGCCGCCCGTGCCTGTCACGTGCTGAGTATATTATATTGCACGTGTCCACGTGGGATCGGAAGCTCCACTTCCCATAGTTCAGTTCACACGGCGAGTTCATTCAACTGTTGAACCGTTGTTATCGAGTCACCGTCGACCTGTGAGGTACCCACGCTAAATGTGTCGAGTGCGGCTTTGTCACACCTTTTGCAGATACTGAACAGTTACTTACGTTGAGGAATATTATTGACAGTGGCATTAGCCGCGTAAACCTACGCTTACAACAAACTTTACCTGTTTCCACTTTTTTATGGTTTGACTAAATGTAAGTTAACAACTACTCTTTCGTCAAGGCACAAAGTCCCTTTTTATTAAATATTGTACATGCGATGTCCAATCAAAAAACGCAGTATTGTAATGATTCTTAAAATCTTTCTATAATCAACTCATTTAGTTTTAATCTGTATTACTTTCCCGAATCTTTTAAATGTGAAGATTTCTCCTCTTCTGTATTGGTCCACGTAAATATGATTTTACTGAATGAAAACTAAATAACTATACGTAAAGAAGTCAAAACTTCCACCAAAACTTCACACAATTTCCTTTATTTATATTGCTTCTTCTATTACCATCATTTCAATGCCGTGATGAACCGGAAAGAGAAAAATACAAGGACTGGTACAGCGAAAAATTTTATAACTTGCGACGTCACAGAGATATCAATAAATTGAAAAATATATATATATATATATATATATATATATATATATATATATATATATATAGAACGTAGCGACCAAATCATAAATGCCTCTATAATCCAACCTCAACCCGTTATTAGTATTTTTATGTAAAATACACGTGAGGCAATACTGACCTTACGACTTATCTTAGAAGAAAGATTAAGGAAAGGCAAACCTACGTTTCTAGCATTTGTAGACTTAGAGAAAGCTTTTGACAATGTTGACTGGAATACTCTCTTTCAAATTCTAAAGGTGGCAGGGGTAAAATACAAGGAGCGAAAGACTATTTACAATTTGTACAGAAACCAGATGGCAGTTATAAGAGTCGAGGAACATGAAAGGGAAGCAGTGGTTGGGAAGGGAGTAAGACAGGGTTGTTGCCTCTCCCCGATGTTGTTCAATCTGTATATTGAGCAAGCGGTAAAGGAAACAAAAGAAAAATTCGGAGTAGGTATTATTATTCATGGAGAAGAAATAAAAACTTGAGGTTCGCCGATGACATTGTAATTCTGTCAGAGACAGCAAAGGACTTGGAAGAGCAGTTGAATGGAATGGACAGTGTCTTGAAAGGAGGATATAAGATGAACATCAACAAAAGCAAAACTAGGATAATGGAATGTAGTCTAATTAAGTCGGGTGATGCTGAGGGAATTAGATTAGGAAATGAGGCACTTTAAGTAGTAAAGGAGTTTTTCTATTTGGGGAGCAAAATAACTGATGATGGTCGAAGTAGAGAGGATTTAAAATGTAGGCTGGCAATGGCAAGGAAAGCGTTTCTGAAGAAGAGAAATTTGTTAACATCCAGTATTGATTTAAGTGTCAGGAAGTCATTTCTGAAAGTATTCGCATGGAGTGTAGCCATGTATGGAAGTGAAACATGGACGATAAATAGTTTGGACAAGAAGAGAATAGAAGCTTTCGAAATGTGGTGCTACAGAAGAATGCTGAAGATTAGATGGGTAGATCACGTAACTAATGAGGAAGTATTGAATAGGATTGGGGAGAAGAGAAGTTTGTGGCACAACTTGACCAGAAGAAGAGATCGGTTGGTAGGACATGTTCTGAGGCATCAAGGGATCACCAATTTAGTATTGGAGGGCAGCGTGGAGGGTAAAAATCGTAGAGGGAGACCAAGAGATGAATACACTAAGCAGACTCAGAAGGATGTAGGTTGCAATAGGTACTGGGAGATGAAAAAGCTTGCACAGGATAGAGTAGCATGGAGAGCTGCATCAAACCAGGCTCAGGACTGAAGACCACAACAACAACAACAACAACATGTAAAAATTTGTATTTAACCCGTTTTTCTACCGAACGGCCCACTTAGCCGCATATGTAACCACATCGGCGGCCATGATGGAATGCAGTCGGTTGCAAAACCGACCGAAAAATTCATTCCGGTATTTGTTTGGCTATGTCGCTAAGAATGGTAGACTACAGTAGTATACTAAAATAATGCGAAAGGACGTAAATTCAACTAACAGGATGCCGAAATACTGTTTTATTTTAAATATTTGGAGGGACTGAAATCTTTACATAAAAAACTATTACAAGTTTCAATATTAATATTAATCAGATTACATCACTGAGTTCAGTCCTAACACCTGTCATGAAAGTGAGAAATCTTTGGAATCATATCTTAGAAAAAGGAAATATTGCAAAGACACGATTACAAGTTAAAATGAAGTATACAGCGTCTAAGCTTTTTTTGGAGAATCGTCATTACTTAAGAGCTCAAAATCAAGTCCTTCATCCCCGACGTTTTGGCATTCGTCTGTTTCCATTATCTTCTGCTGCTCAAAAACTTCAGTGTAGAATTTTAACTTTTCCTCATCTGGTTATGTCTCTATCAAGTTTAGTTCTAAGAGCCGCTCGACGTCCATCATTTTAGCTTTTTTCAGAGGGACGCCTCAGGAAGAGTTTCTTTCGTGATACATTTGCCTGAGAGACGATCTTCTTCCAGAGTCTCACTTGCAGTCATCCGACACCAAATGCACCACTGTGGAGAATTTTTCCGTTGTGCCGACGTATACTGCAGGGTTTTCTATCACGCTAAATTTTGAAAATTTTCTCAGCATGTCTCATAAAACTCTATTAGCGGGTATAAAAGAATGACAGACGATCGGGAACCACTCTTCAACGCTCTCTACGTGTACTTGAGGAGCGTACAGGAACCAATTCATCAACATCCCAATAGTTGTTGTATTCTTGTTTAGCCCTACGCATCCATCCGGAAAGAGGCGTAGTTTGGTGACACCATAAAAATTTGTGTTAAGCAGTTTATGAAGAGGTGATACAATCTCATTCGATCACTTTGCAAATTCGTTCTCCAACCAAACATACGAGGCCACATTGTCTTCCGTCTGACTGCTCGTAGAGGAACCTCGGCATACCATGAAATTATGTAAGTACATCTGTCTGGAATAATAAGCCGCCTGATCTCGGACTTTTGGAAGGTCTAAATTTTTCTGAAAGTCATAACTTAAAATTAGGTGACCTTCGATGTCTTCCTTCAGTCTTTCATAAAGAAACATCGCTCCGAGCTTTGTGAGCTGTAAGCTGATGTTCCAAATGTTTGTCAATATAAGGTGCTCGGAAGCCAATACTTAAATCTGTGAAAAATATTGTCTTGTAGCAGTCATACTTTACGTCCAGATCAGGATGTTTGTCACAGAACTTTTTCCTCATTATTTTTACATTCAATTCACTTGGAAAATATTGGCGATATAGCATTTTTCTTCTACAATTGTGACTTTCGATCAGCTTGAATTGTTCAATGTGTCTGACAGCTGCATATTTCCGATATTCGCACAACTTCGTTCTTCTGTCACCCCCCTCTTCTGTCAGCGGTTGCAGGTGAGGAATCGTTCATTATACTCTGACAAGATTTATTGAGTCTTATTTTCTTGATCTTCAAAATCTCCATTAAAACCGCTCTGGAAACCCTGATATTTATAGAAACTCCTTCACGTTTTTTTGGGAGCACAAACTCCGTAATTATTGCTTTCTGGATAATTTGTCTGCTGTAAGCTTGGACGTTAGAGGAGATGACCGTGACATGCTGTCGAATGTAGTTGCTCAGCCCTTCTCTGTTATTATGTTCGTCATAGTTTTTATGGCTCCGTCTCACGTCCTCCATACTGAGTTCTTTACATTTCAGCTTTCCAGCAAGATGTTTACAGTTGGACCTCTGTGGAAAATCTTTCGGTTGGTACCTACAGACCTCGACGTTTCGTTTCCATTGCTGTACATTCCGCCTTCTCTTCCAAGAAGCACAGTTTATCGTGGCATCTTTCCTCTCATCATTAACACTAATCGCAGCTCTATTGTCGTCAGGTTAGACGAAATGTACTTCAGTAGTAGAAATTTGCTCTTCATTATCCTTGTCCATTTCGAACTGTGCTACAATAAAACTGCATACAAAGCCGTTTTAACATACACAGTGGAACGAGTGTGCTGGTAGTTCTTTTTATCATATAACAATGCCTTTCCGCACTTCCCTTCCTACAACGCAGCAATATAAGCAAAAATATACGAGAATCTTCCCAGTACTCCCAACCCAAACATTTAAGTCACATGTGGCTAAGAATCGGAAATTTTAAAAAGTGTTACGAGTGACACGAAGATATGTAGTGTTCCGCAATCGTACTCTTTGTCGGTGGCAATTATCCCGTAAAGGCTCTGCCTCTATTGCAACCCAATCGGATTTTGCCGCTTTTGCAACCTAACGCGTAGAAAACATAGCCGCCTTTGCAACCGCACGCGATTTTCGCAGCTCATTTTTAAATAGTTAGAACCGTTTTTGATGCCTGATCGATACATCATTACACAGACCGAGATAGCCTCCACAAGATAGTGCCTCTAACTGAATTTTCGCTTTTTTGTCACATAGCCGCTTTTGCAAGTGGCTACTCAATTATTAAAAACGTTGTTAAATGTATTGATTAGGGATACATGGGTAAACTAACGGATAATCATTGTCGTTGATTCTGTTTTCACGGCATTTAACGTCTGTGGTCTTACGGAAGGCATCTCTATCGTCGTAATAGCTATCTGGAATATTTCTCTAAACGAGCTGTTGCATCCATAAGTCTATGGATCAGAATTTATATAATTTTCGCTTTATTATGTCTCTCTATTATAATGTCTGTAATCCTTTACGGTGAAAATGTTCAGTCGCCTGTCCCCAAGCGATTTCTTTATCCATCGAATTTGTTAAGATAGTCTCCCCTCTCTCTTCTCTGGGCGTGCAACCAAGATGTAAATAATTTTGGCTGCTCTCTAAATGTACATACTATTCTGTTCTACAGGCTGGTCTGTCGATACAGGCCCTAAGTTTTTTTAACTAGTGTTTATTCGTGAGTGAAGTAAATTAAGAATTCGTCAATTATTTAAAATGTACTATTTTGAACCCATTGTCCTTAATTTGTTATTTGTTTAAGTTTTTCATAACATGCATTTTACTGTAGCGTTCAATATCACTGAATAGCTATCCTGGTGCTAGAGATGTATAGTTCCACAGTTATCTCCGCAAGACACAGATATTAAGCAGAACGTGGACCGGTCGAAGGGGACAGAGGTTCAGGGCACTATCTTGTCCCAGACATGCGTAACTGCCCCTAAGGGCGGAAGAATCGGTAATGATCAACGGTATGAGGATGCACATAGAAATGGAAACCACTTCACTAAAGACACATAACGCACCACTGGACATGTGGTCTGTGATTGAAAAAGTGTCATGATTATCTCCCCATTGGCAAAAGATTCTGGAATTGTCTTCCATTCGGATCTCTAGATAAGAACTGCGAAGGAGGACGTGAATACGAGAAAGAGACTGACTAACTAACGAAAGGGTATCATTCTACCAGTTGGGGTGTGCAATGTCAGAAGTTTGAACGTGACATAGAAGCTGTAGAATCTGAAAAGTGAAACGCCAAGGCCCTGTGTGGGTACAGTGGGAGCCAGTGAAATGAAGTGGAAAGAAGACCACGATTTCTGATCAGAAAAGTGTATGGTAATATCAACAGCAGCAGGAATTGGTGTAGCGGGAGTAGTAGTAGGAGGAGGAGGAGAGTAGCGTTTAACGTCCCGTCGACAACGAGGTCATTAGAGACGGAGCGCAAGCTCGGGTGAGGGAAGGATGGGGAAGGAAATCGGCCGTGCCCTTTCAAAGGAAGCATCCCGGCATTTGCCTGAAGTGATTTAGGGAAATCACGGAAAACGTAAATCAGGATGGCCGGAGACGGGATTGAACCGTCGTCCTCCCGAATGCGAGTCCAGTGTGCTAACCACTGCGCCACCTCGCTCGGTGCGGGAGTGGTACTCGTTATAATTAGGAAGGTAGGGAAAAGAGTGAGCTACTGTTGACAGTTCAGTGATAGGGCTATTCTCACCAGATTCGACAGGAAACACTGATAACGGTAGTTCAGGTGTACGTGGGTAATTCAGTATGTACAGGGAGATGAGAAATTATTAGACATCGAGGGATGGAATGCAGTTGTAGAGGAAGGATTAGAAGGAGTTGTGAAATTTATGGGTGAATATGGGCATGATACTAGAATTAAGAAAGGAGAAAGACTAACTGAGTTATGCAATAAATATGAGCTAGTCATATAATATACTATTTTCAAAAACTACAGTAGGAGGAGGTACACTTGGAAATACCCAGTAGATTGGAAAGGATTTCAGTTACGTTACAGCATGGTCAGGCACAGATTACGAAATCAAATACTACATTGTAAAGGTGTACCCAGGAGCATATATAGAATCATATCTCAATTTAATAGTGATGAAGAGTAGGCTGACGTTTAAGAAACTAATCACAAAGAGTAAGCACTTATGTGGAATATGAAAGTAATAAGGAATGGAGAGATACGCTTGAGGTTTTCTAAGGCTATACATAACGTAATAAGGAATAGCTCAGTAGGCGGTGCAGTAGAAGAGGAATGGATATCTTTAGAAAGGACAATCACTGACGTTCGAAGAAAACTATTGGTACGAGGAAGGTAACTGCGGGGAAACCATGGGTAACAGAAGAAATGCGAGTAATTCAGTTGAACGACGAAAGAAGGAAATAGAAAATCCTTCAGGAAAATTCAGGAACTCAGAAATATCACTTAGTAATGAAACAATCACATTGAGCCAGATGACTGGTCGATCATCAGCGATCGGCTTGTTATCTTTGGTCCGTCCCCGGGCATGAGCATCTTTGCGTTTTCGTCTGGGGCGCGCGGGACGGCGAGAGGCAGTCGGTTTGGGGCGGTCGGTGAGACTGGCGGAGTTGTGGCTCGGGCGTAAGCACATGTGTAATGTCTGTTACGCTGGGGCTGTTTGCTAATCGTGAAACTACTGCGGCAGTTCCTGGTTGCCTGGAAGGCATTTCATATAAACTGCGCCAAGCCTCTCAGTGAGAGGGGAGTCCGGAGTTGGTGTTGGCCTAGATGTTTGTACAAATTGAAGTGCCTGTGTGAGAAGCACGGTGTGGGCCCGTTGGTTGCTTCGTCCTTCTGGCAGCCACCGCAAGCGGATGTTCGGCCGGAATGTCTACAGTTTGTGGTGAGCATAGTGTGAACAAGTTCTCGTAGGATGTGCTCCCAGCCCGACTCTTAGCCTGTGTTATTTGTGGGTACCGACCCCTTGTCTGTAACAGCTTCCGGGTGTCCTGCAAGATTTCACAGCAAAACTGTGTTTCTGTGGCATACTGTGTTTCTGGCCCAGCATCCGCCCAGAAACGGGAAAGATTTGTGCCTCTGAAAAGGGGTGGGGGGGGGTTCGATTTGGCATCTTCTGGAATTCCTTAGTGCTGTAATTTAAACATCTGGAAAATAAAATCGTTCTTTCAGAATAAGCGCCTGTTTCTTTGGGACAATGCACTTCAAACAGGAGTGGTGTAATGTTAATGACTATTTTTTTTGTCAAATCAAGTGTATTTAATGTCTTGCATTTTTCTGGGGCAAGCAGCTGTGTTGTTGAACTCATTTTAAAGTGTTCTGTCGGATGAATGATTGCTCCTCACTTCAGTGTATTCTTTTGAGTAGTATTGTAAGCTTTTTTGGATATTTGTCAGTGGGGTGTATTGATTCAATTTTGTTTTACTCTTTCTTTTGACTTACGGAGAATTGTTTAGTTTATCTGGTTATTGGCGTAACTCGCATTTCACGCACTAAATCAGCTGAGATTGGACCTTTTTTTTTTTGTTATTCCTGTTTAATGTCAGACAGATTCAAACGTAACTTCGTTTATGTTATTTGAAAAAAAGTGTTGTATTGATCTTAATGAATTATGTGTAATCGAAGTAAGGGACCCAGTCCTTCATTAGTGCTTAACAGTGGCGTGTGTTTCGGGTTGTTAGCCCCGTGCTTGGACCACACATATCACCAATCACTTCTAATAAACTGCGATTTCTCGAGAAGAACTGGCGCAGCACCCCTAAATCGCTCCCCCGAACCGTCCGCTGCCAGCTGCTTCAGCTGACGCAGGAAGGCGTGCCGATCTCCCGTCTCACGGCGTCGCAGCTCGCACCGGCCAGACCGATGTCGTGGATTGACTCCTGTTGCTCTCGTGTCGACCGCGAAGCCACTACCCCTCGCTATACGGCGCGGCCCACTGGACTCACGTGGCGACCTCACATACGCCGACGCTCAAGACGGACCAGTCATCTTGTGTCTCAGTGGGCGACCGACCAACCGACCGATCCAACCGCCAATGACCACTGCCTGAGCACACTCGAGCTGAATGGCGGCCTAACGCGCAGACTCAGATGCAGGAACTAAGCCCTGACTGGGAGACCACTCGCTGAGTCCTCTTACTGGCTGAGTGGAAAGTCTCATTTTCCGGCTTTAAAGGTTGATCCGAACGAAAGACATACTTGCACTCCGGACGACAGACGGACACTAACTGCCTGACAAATGCAGAAGAGAGAGAGACTAGCAAGCTGGGTCGAGAGACTGACCCAGACTCATTGGCGAGCTCCTAGCGCCTCTTAAAAGCACGTGAACAGGCAACCTTTCCCCTTTCCCGCCAGAGGGAAACACCAAAGCTGCGATTGCCACAGAGGCGCCGCCGCCAGAAACGGTGGGCGACTGCTTCACACTACGCGCTGAGGTGCGCTCTTCAAACAGCAATTTTTATCACGGCACACTCTAAGAAGGGGAAGATTTGTTGGACGTGATAGAAGGAGAAACAAGAGTAGATTTAGACATATGGGGATCCGGTATTAGAATCAGAATTTAATAGAGTTTGGAGGATATAAGATCGAGTAAGGCAGAAGGAGTGAGTCAATATCCAACAGAATCTGTAACATCACTGGGAGAAGTGCCAACAAAAGGATCACTCTCGTTGGTTTGTAGACTTTGAGCCTTGTGGTATACCATCTGACTCTCAGAAAAGTATTATCCACACAATTCCGACGACCACAAGAGCTGACAAGTGCAAGAATTATCGCACAATCAGCTTAACAGCTCATGCAGTAAGTTTGCTACGAGAATAATATGCAGAAGAATGAAAAAGAAAATGTAGTATGTGTTAGATGACGATCAGTTTGGCTTCATAAAAGTTAATCGTACCATAGAGTCAATTCTGACCTTCCGGTTGATAATGGAAGCAAGACTAAACAAAATTCAAGGCATATTCATAGGATTTGTGTATGTGGAAAAAGCTTTCGACAATGTAAAATGGTGCAAAATGTTCAAAATACGGAGAAAAATAGGGGTAAGATCTAAGGAGAGAGGTAATACACTATAAGTAAAGAGCCACGAGGGAATAATAAGAACGGATGATAAAAAACGGAACGTTCGGATTAAAAAGGGTGTAAGTCAGAAATGTAGTCTTTTCCCTCCCCCTCCCGTTCTGTTAAATCCGTACGTGGAAGACGCCATGATGTAAATAAAAGAAAGGTTCAAGACTGGAATTAAAGTTCAAGGTATAAGGATATCAATGATGCGATTCTTTGATGCCATTGCTGACCTGAGTGAAAGTGAGAATGCTGAATGGAATGAACAGTTTAATGAGCAGGGAATATAGATTGGGAGTAAATCGAAGAAAGATGAAAGAGTAAATCGAAGAAAGATGAATGTAATGAGAAATACTGTAAATGAGAACAGCGTCAAACTTAACATCAGGGCTGATGATCACAAAGTAGATGAAGTTAAGGTATTGTGTTATGTAGGTAGTAAAATAGCCAATGGCGTCGGAGCAAGGATCACATCAAAACCTCACTAGAACTAGTAGAAAGGACATCCCTGTCCACTAGAAGTCCACTAGCATCAATTTTAGGCCTTGATTTGGAAAAGAAATTTCTGAGAAAGTACATTTAGGCACAGCATTGTATAGTAGTGATGTACGGACTGTTGCATAGCCGGAAAAGAAGAGAATCCTAGCATTTACGGAGTGGTACTAGACACGAATGTTGAATATTAAGGGGATCAGTAAGATAAGGAATGAGGACGTTCAGCGCAGAATAGGAGGGCACAGAAATATGGGGAAAACACTGACAAGAAAACGTGACAGGATGATGCGATATCTGTTAACACATCGTGGAATAACTTCCATGGTACTAGAGGGAGCTTTAAAGGGTAGTAACTGTAGAACAGGACTGAGACCGGAATACATATAGCAAATATCGGAGGATGTAGGGTAAAAGGGCCTTCGCTTGCCTGTGGACACATCGGGAAAGTCCCCACGGAACCCTCGCTCAAAGAAAAGAAGCATTTCAGCATCGGTCAATAATTCTATGCTGCACTTCGTTTTCCTGAGCATTCCGAACCAAGACAACCCAGATGCAGTATAATAAAAGGCGAGATCCAGAGAATATGTGGCATTGCATAGACTCCGGAATTTCTCTAAAATGTTCACAAGCAAGCACACGTCTGTGTCCATGTAAAGCCGAGCGTACTCTCTAAAAGTGGACATGTTGAAATCCCGCCAGACATTAACAGCATGCTCATACTCTGTATGTGTTATGGTATCGCCTGTAGGGCTGCTGGAGAATGCAGTTATGCCGTGTAGCCTGGTTTCGTTGAGTTTCGCTATACTATCCACATACTGATATGCAAAAACCCCCGTCCTAAGCACATATTGAAACTTTTCCTCGTCGGGAAATACAGCTCGAGTGGTATGCATATCCTCCCGAGGTACAGTTTCAACGAGTTTCTGGAGTGGCGCCTGCATAAAACGTAGCGTATCAAGGAAGCGGAGCGTAATTCTTGGCGACATTTGTTTGGAGAATATATTTCTCGATCCTCTCAGGTCGGGTATTGACCTGACTTTTCTCCCAACAGAAATCCGTCAAGTGCTCAATTAGAAAGTGAGCGTCATACCCGCTTAAACTATGGAAGAAAACGGGTATGCGGCCGACCCGTGGTAAAATTGCTGTTTTGAAGAGCGCGCCGCAGCACGTAGTTTGAAGCAGTCGCCCTCCGTTTCTGGCGGTGGCGCCGCTGTGGCAATCGCAGCTTTGGTGTCTCCCTCTGGTGGCAAAGGGGAAAGGTTGCCTGTTCACGTGCATTTAAGGGGTGCTATGAGCACGCCAGGTGTCAATCTGGGTCAGTCTCTCGTCCCCAGCTTGCTAGTCCGTCTATCGTCCGCGTTTGTTAGGCAGCAAGAGAACTCAGCTAGTGGTCGCCCGGTCGAGGCTTAGTTCCTGCATCTGAATCTGCGCGTTAGGCCGCCAGTTGGCTCGAGTTTGCTCAGGCAATGGTCATTGGCGGTTGGATCGATCGGTTGGTCGGTCGCGCACTGAGACCCAAGATGACTGGTCCGTCTTGAGCGTCGGCGTATGTGAGATCGCCACGTGAGTACAGTGGGCCGCGCCGTATAGCGAGTGGTAGTGACTTCGCGGTCGACACGAGAGCAACAGGAGTCAACCCACGACATCAGTGGGTCCTGTGCGAGCTGCGACGCCGTGAGACGGGAGATCGGTGCGTCTTCCTGCGTCCGTTGAAGCGGCTGGCAGCGGACCGTTCGGGAGAGCGATTTGGGGGTGCTGCGCCAGGTCTTCTCGAAAAATCGCAGTTTATTAGAAGTTTTCGTCACATGTTCTGTCACTTACTCTTGTTAATTTCTACTTGTTTTCTTGATGAGGTCACCAGCCGTTTTACTTTGGGGTCGTCCCACCATTCTTCTCCGTTTGCCGACCCGCGGGAAGGTGGATGTTTATAAAATGGGTGGTCCGTTTTTCCCTTGTGGTTTAGGGGCGCGTTAGAGCAACCTTTGGTTCGGATTGTTCGGTAATCTTCCTATCAATCTACCGTACGTTAGTAGCTGCCTCTGTCATGTATGTCGGATTTGGTGTGTTAACGAATTTATTGCTTGGAGTGTAACGGCCTAATAGCTGAAATATATTTTGACCTTTGGAAACTTTGATTTTATTGCCTACGATCTTGAGAGGCGGTATCTGTGTACTGTAGAGCATCTTAACTATTGTTTGGCCAACCTTGTAGAATCTTATATCAGATTGCATTTCATGCGCTTTTATTTAAATGATCATTTTAGTATATAAGTTGCCACACTTTCACCGCAAGACTTTTCTTAGAAGGTAATATGAAGTAGCACCTTCCGTGGCAAGGTTAATATTTTAATTGTTAGTGTTTTGTACCATTTCCATCCCTCCTACGGAGGTTGTATAGTTTGCGAGCTTGTGTAAATTGTTAAAACTCTTAGTTTAAAGTTATCTGGTGTGTTGCAGATTTGCACCATTGTAGTCTTTCAGAGGCAGTTGTGAGCGGTCGTAGCTATCGCCGTGTCAAAAGTGTTCGGGAAGTTTCTCTGCCCGAAAGCTCATACAGTCAAAACTTGTTTCTTTTTGCCTCCGAATTAATTGTAACTTTGATATTAAAAGGGTGCTTTGTGATTAAAATTTTAAATCTGTTTCTTTTAAAAAATGCTTTTAGGCACTATTAAACTGAATAAAATTCCCATTTGTTAAAAGGAATTTGGTTATGATTTCATCAGTTACTCCCTGGCAACTGTTCCATGCTTACATAGTTTGATTAAATGTGTCAATGTTCTTGATGAATCGCTAGTAAATAATATAAATTCTTAAGAATATTCTTTGAAAATAAATCACGGTTCAGTGCCTCGTAACTGGTACTTCAAATTGCATTCATTGTGGGCGGCGCCACGGACCTTCCCCGTAAGGTGACAGTGGTCCCTATGAGGAGTTTCCCCTTATCTGACAAACGGCAGTCCATAAATATGAAAGGAACTGCGTTATTGTACATATCTTCATTCTCCTTCGATTAGGTCTTGGTAACGTTTTCGCTGTGAAGCTTATCAACTTCCCATGAAGTGCAGGATTATCCTCAACATAAGATTTGTAGCGGTGAAGACTTGAATCATAGGATGATACAATTTGGTACGCTGCCGCATATGGTACGTATTTTTCTGCAAAGGTGGTATGTGAGACCTCGGGGTTACCTTCACAGCGGGTCACAGGAGTGTGGAGGTATTTAAAGTCGGAGTACACTACAAACGGGCATCGCTCCTGGTGGTGAGCGTATTGAAACTTTATGAAGTTGTTTACCTCAGTATGCATAATAACACCTTCCGGGTCCTTGGAAGCGCCGTCCACTAGAAGCGCTGCTAATAACTTGTCACAGGAAATAATTCAGGCACCGTAAGCAAATATGCTGTTTATGTTTAATCATCTGGGCGGAAAGGAGTCGGACATGTCTTTTATCCAAACAAAGTGATAATTATCACCTTCAGAGAAGAGAAACATGTTCACATGCAACTCACACTCACCGTCAAATTTTGAGAAATGCAGGGGACCCCGACGATATGCTTGTCTTTCCCATCTGACTTGCTTCTCTTCTCCGGGCCATAAACATGAACCGATATTACGGTAGTCTGCGACTCAATTTCAGGTATGTCCTGGATCTTCACGGGTACTCGATACCATCAGAATTGTAACACCCCCCGAATATTGTGACCTACATCTTGTGAACTGGTATGCTCGGTATGATCTCTGTAATTGTAATTTCTCTCACAAGCCAGGATTGACCATGGAAAACAAGCCTGATCCTATCCATTTTCGACATTAATAGATGCCTGCTTATTAGCTATATCTTTAGGGAGCTTAATATAGCTTGACCCTCCATTTACCGGATCATAGACATGTGTATGGATGTCCAGGTGTAGTATTCGACTAAGTGCTTTAGCTGACCCTCTAACATCCATTCTGAAATACCGGGCCAGTATAGCACTCAAGGTGGATTTACGAAACCACTAGGCGATTGACGTGCCCCGCGTTATCACGCCATTCCCTCCCTAAACCCCACCCAAAAAAAAAAAAAAAAAAAAAAAAAATATGAGCTGTCTCTTCAGCACCAGGAGGAGGGGGGGTTGCCGTATTTCGATGCAGAGCACCCGGCTACATATGGCGGGATACTGTTGATAATTGACCACTTTTGAAAAGCTCCGTTTCAACAACATGAAGGTACCCCTTTGGGAAACCAACGGCTCCTCAATCCTTGTGAACGAGATTCGCTCCTCAAAGGCGTCTGGGATCACTGAGTATTCTAACTTCAGTATTGTATCACAGACGGGAGACGAGAGAGAGGACTATACTAGCCACATGATCTTCTCCATTACTATTAATGCTATTTTGCATCCCAACCATTGATGATTGTGCTGGGGAGGGACAAGTCGGTATGCGCCGAGGCGCACATGCCTTGCGTTTACGCCGATTTTGACGAAGCTGATATGATGATGATGACCGAGGAGGATGCTGCGGTGCTACTGGGTCAGCCGATGGGAACGGCCAAGTTGCGGTGACGGTTGCTGATGCTGTTGTTGCTGCTGCTGCAGACCCGACCCGGCAACTTGACTGGTGGTGGCTTGTTGCTCGGCCCACGGACGCCAGAGCGGCGGCGCCGGCGCGGCTGCTACGGCGGCGGCTTTCCTCGCGGCGACTAGCGGCACCCACATAGGCGATGCGTGGTGTACTTGGTGCCGCTTTGGTGAGCAAGGAGGTTTAGCCACCACCTTCATGTGCACCACACAGTGAAGCGACCAAAAAATAGTAGTCAAGTACATTGCTTACCGCTGCTGGCGCAGTGAAAGAAAGAGTACTGACGATCACAGGGTTAAAATCAGAGTGAATAATTACATTTCTCGTTCTGCTTCCAAGACATGAACACTTCATCTGGTGACTCTACCACATCCCCAAACAAGACATCATCATCACTTTATAACAGGGCCCGATAGCGCCTTTCGTCTTCGTCTAGTTCAGTGGCCCTTTTTTCTGACCGATTCAGGCATCTCATTGTCCTCTTTAGAATCGGTATCTGGTAATTGTTCTGCAACAACAACAACAACAAGATATATAAACCGAAAAATACATGTATCAAATAAGAAAATTTAGCATTAGAAGAACAAGTTGCAATGAAAATTCTAGTCATATGGCAATCATGCCTGTGAACCCTCTGGTCTAGCCCCCTCCCATCTCTCCTTCACTCCAAGATAAAATCCTGGAATTTTACTACAACAAGGAGATGGAATTAACAACGAAAATTAAACACACACATGAAAATTTACACTCAAAATATAATTATTTACTCACTTGGTAGTCGTGTCTCGAGAACTCTACGCCTTTTTTCGCTACACACTGTATCGTTGCTGCTGCTTCCTTTCGTCATCTTGGGGAAAAGAAAACATGCACACACAGAGATGAAGGTAGGCACAAAAAAATGGACTGCAGGGCACTGAGGCAATGCTACCTAACCGAAAAGGCCTCACAACTCAACTATGACATCACGTAATCCAGGCGAGGCACTTAGCGTCAACCCTGCCTTTCGCCAAATCGCTGCGCTAACACCGCTTTAGAAACGAATAAATATAAGACAGTAAGAGATGATAAGATGATCGAGCTTGGTTATAAATGAAAATACTGCGAGTTGATTTGTTGTCTCTGGGAAAAAAGCGGAAGCATTCACTGTTTTTTTGCTGTGTCAGATATAGAACCAAAAACGTTTTTGCGCTTAATACAACTTTGGCATGTTAAAAGCTGTATAGCTGTAACAAATGACGTTACTGAGGCTTCAAGCACTTTCTTTTTGAAGGTATATCAGGTGTAAAATAACATACGACACTGAATCAGACACTGCAATGACACAGCACCAACAACTCAACAATGTACAGAAGTTTGAACACAAACAACTCCCGAAAACCATAGATATACAAAGGAAAACATAGGAGAATCGGAAAGCATGTGTGCTAACGGGGTTGCCAACTCAAAAAACGATTACACAGTGTATATTTTCGAAGTGGCAAAATAATAACGACACCATTTGTCATCCGACCGCAGCGAAAACACGGTCGTTGCCGCATACCGACATATATTTAAATTTGTTTTTAAAGATTTCCGGATGTCCGAATCGATTCACTGAACTACCGTTTTCTTCACAAAACTCTAATTATTGATTTAAAATGGAAAAAATTCGAATTTTTTAAGCACATTGACTAGCAACTGACCTTAAAGACAAGGACGTAAACAGAGTAGGCAGTGCATTCTGACGGTACACATGAAACTACTACTTCCGAGAACGTTGTGTATTGCGAAACAAGATATAAAGTTATCGGTTTGATCCTTAATTGAAGGCTAGCATTTTCTTCCAGCGACCCCTTTCAGTTGTATCAAAGTTTTTATCTACACAAACACAGCCTTATTCTCGTAACACAAACAAAACTGTAGAATACACAGCTTACACATCTAAAAGATGTTCAACAAATAATCATATATACTCATATTTCAAGTATAAGGTAGGAAATGAATTTTAAACAATAAAAAAAGGCTACTGACAACTCTCACTAAACCTACGAGCACAACCAAAACATACAGAAGTATCTGTGAACTGCATGAACCAGCCCAGCATTACTCTAACAAAGACAGCATTCATTCTACTTTATACTTATGGAAACATTGCACAGAATTACGAAGTGGCAGTCCTCATGAACATAACCTTGTTTTCATTTGCTATGTTCGTTTCACAGACCTAGTTACTGATACCACAGCCTCTTAATAGTTAATGGAAGGACAGATGGTAATAATTACTCAAACTGTCACATTTGCATTTCTAGGTAGCAGAGTTTCTTCTACAGAACATCTTAAATATTAAGTGGTTCTCAGTTTTTGTGCTAATGGCCACATCACAATATGTAGGGAAGCTATTAGAATTAAGTTTTAAAATTGGACATCACATGGCACTAACAGATTTCTACACAAAAACAGCTTTCACACAAATAGAGGAAGAAAAACAAGACAATCAAAACTCATGACACCTAAAGGAAATACAAACATGACGCTCTTGTCCAACCACAATTAACTTTCAAAGGAGGATCAACATAGCACACGGTCAAATATATGCAAATACTTCTCACCAAACTCTACAAAATGGCACTGTGGCAAAGAATACTGTGTAGGTAATAAGATACATCAGTGAGAGCCATCTTAGATACAGTAAAGTTTGTAACATTGCATCTTGAATGTGAAACAAGAGTTTGCTGCTTTCAGTGGAACACTGCAAGCAGAATGTTGGAGGCATGAGGCAGCTTTATTTTTAATTAATAAGCTATGATATATAGCAGAAAAGTATCTAAGTATGAGGGTGAGTATGCGCGGTTCTGGCGCTGCAGTCTGGAACCGCGAGACCGCTACGGTCGCAGGTTTGAATCCTGCCTCGGGCATGGATGTGTGTGATGTCCTTAGGTTAGTTAGGTTTAACTAGTTCTACGTTCTAGGGGACTAATGACCTCAGCAGTTGAGTCCCATAGTGCTCAGAGCCATTTGAACCATTTGAAGGGTGAGTACACACCGTAACAGATTTTGGAAACACACACCACATCACAAAAAAGTCACCAGAACTCAGGAAAAGTACATATTAAAACGGTATGAATCCAGGATTTTATTAGTTCAAATATTAAAATGAAAAGTGGTGCATAAGACCAGCACAATATTTCACAGAAAAGCAAACAACATCTCTAGTCACAAGTGTGGGACAACTCATTTCACATTTGCGAGGTAAAATACACTTAAAAATCATTAACATGTATCCATATGTACAAATTAATTTCGAATGTGATTTTAAAATGACTCATTCCAAATCATTATGGTTTATGATGCAAAATGATCCATGCAGCATGGAACTAACTAACTAAAACCTTAACACTTCACATCACGGGCAATAGGTGTGGGAATAACAAGTGTCAGCAGAAGCACACACACCTCATACCTCCAGAAAGCAAAACTCAAATAATAATAATAGAAAATAGGTATCTCGTAAATAACCTGGTGCATATCAGAAACCAAATAATCCACTGAAAACTATAGGTGGAGCAAGACAAGCAATTATGAGTAGATACACTTACCTGCCATTCCTCTTATCACCTAACAACTCTCTCACACCATCCCATACCCGCACTATTCGACATTTGCATACTGTCTGGTACCTCATCATCTCACTTCAAGGATAAGAGTCAAAGAAATTGCATAAAATGTGTCAACAACAGCACACACCTCATTCTCAAGGAAAACAGCACTGAAAGAACAATACAAATTAGAAAACTCTTACATGACCTGTTGGATATCAGAAACCACGTATTTTCAAAACACATTAAAAATGTTAAGAAGAACAAGGGAAGCAATTATAACTAACGACACTTACCTCCCCCTTCTCATACCACCTAACTGAACACTCACACCACCCTGCTCCCAGTCTAAGTATTTCGCATTTGCATAGTATCTAAAAAGATAATATCAGTCAGAGGTATGGGAAGAAAAAGTGCCAGCAATATTTTTAAAACACATAGAGAATATGTAATAGGTGCAACATGACAAACAGTTATGACTAGATGCACTTATCATCCTCTTAACAACTAACAGCTCACTCACCATCCTACACTCCACTAAGTAATACTCATTACATTAACATGCTAGACACAAAGTATATTCTCTCTATATTGAAAATGGTGCAAGTTTTGTGACATCAGAGCTGAAGAAATAATTATGCACCGGGAGAGCTTACATGTATTGTAGTCAGTACCAAAAACTTGCTTAGTGAAGTTACTAAAAATGGACTACTACTAACGAAAATTATGTATATCCTTTTTTAATTACTTTGTTTAAAATATGTCCTTCCACCAGTTATCAAATTCCTTTTGTTTAATGACATATGCACCTTGTCATTTTCCATTTACACAATTCCTGTGCTGACTATTTTTCACAGACATCTACTGCAAAATCATCATTGGCACAATCAAGAATTAATTTACATTCTGTTTGCCATTGGTTCTTGAAGCCTGAGAAAGGAATCACAATGTTCATCTAATAACAGTTTTCACATGAAACAAAAAGAATACATTACTATTAGCAATGGTATTTTCTGTGGATATCACAAGCCACCTGTATCAAGATGTTTAATTAGTTTGTGCTCAGCACCACATGTCAGATGCTTATCTATTGTTAAAAACTGAGCACAGTTATAACACTTTAACTTCTTTATCGTGCTGTAGCAACAGTGTCCGGAAATGAATTTAAGCTCTGGTAATTCTGGACCGATAAGTTCCAAATCACACTGACTATCGCTTAATCAACAAAACCTAATCCTGAGATGTCACAGGCAACATCACAACATTCAGACTCATTACAGTTTTGTAGAGTTATAACTAAATCTTTCTTAGGTGAGTCACCTTGTAAAGATAGCTCTCACAGTATTGATAATCTCAGCTTTTATTTCTGCCTCAAATATTTGCCTCATCAACACATGTTACTCGGTTCCAAATAGTAATCAATACAAGTCAAACTTGGCTTCCAAGGCATCAGTCTGAAACTATCCAGGCAGGAAGTATGACATTTTAAGTTCTGACAGACAAAGCATTCTCAGTTCTTGTAACACATATGTTGTATGCTTCCGTGCAGTGTGTGCTTCCTTACTCAGCTTAACCCTTAAAAAAGTTATGGAGCTCCAGATGTCTAGGCAATTTACAAAATTTTCTAGAACTTTACACCTTTCATCATCCTTGTGGCTTGTTAGAGGCTTTTGCATTTCCTCTCTAGGGCTAAGGCCTTCCAAAGGTGACTTAACATTCAGAATATTCAACCACATACTTATTATTTAAATTAATTCAGCAGTTCCGTCATAATTTTTAATGTTATTTGTAGGCCCCAACTCCTATAGCTACACTAGATGTTGTCATTGAAAATTTGACAAACAAGCTTTACATTTTGTTTTTCTAGAGGAGAGTGCCACACAGCTTTCATACTTCAACCATGCCAAAGTTTCAATAATTTGTTCGTTCCAACGTCAAACATGGACCTAATTACAGTAAATAAAGCTTCCATTCTCGTAGATATATTTTCAAAGATGGGCCAGAAAAATGTCAAAAGTTTATCTTTCAAATTCACCCATTTATTTCTGATGCATTTATAATTGTGTACTTAATCTATAACACAAAACAAGTATTTGGAATGATCTGAAGGGTGTGGTTGGGAATACTACGTTGTGGTGGATTTCCAAAATCACTAACAGCTTCTCTACTAACTGAATTATTCTCAGTACAATTAAAAATAACCTTTAAACCTGTCTTCCAACCAAATCAATACATTTTTATTACATTGAACAACTGGTCAGCAGTTATTTCACTTAAAGGAACATGTGGATGACATCTTTAAATGATGAAATTACACTTTGCAGCATAAACACATCATCAGTTGTTGCAATAGTAATGGTATCATGTACCATACCAACTGAATTTCCTCCTTTGTAGTCCATGTGTATTTCTTCTAACATGAGTGTCAGTTAGGACTGTTAGCATCAACATTAATATTTGCACAGATGTTTCTAGTAATATTATGATGAGTCAGAATAATATATCCTGTGCTCCATATGTATATGTAAGCATGGTTTGAAATAAAAAAAACAACGAAGAAGCAAATACTAAAACATGGGGAAGAAACCCACGTCTCGCAGGAAGCGAAATGCTTAACTGAAACTGGTTTCTTATGAATTCAACTCCAGTCTTAGTTTCCCCCTCACATTCTACGTTATCTAACAACTCAACAATGATATCTCGAAAAGGTATTGCTTCCTGTCTGACCACTAAACTTTCATCAAATATTATAATATTGTCTACATCATGGATATTACTACAGTTTTTGGAACTTTCTTGAAAGTGGTTACACAACCCTTAACATAAATTCTTACACTGAGTTCCTGAATAATAATTAGGTAAAAAATATAATGTGGTGTTCTTACAGTGTCTACATGAAAAAACAGTATATATGAATCTTTCACTGCTATTGACCACTTTTGACTACAAGTAACTGAGCAAGTGTCTTTATCAGTTCTTGAAATGAATTGAAGGAAAACTTAAAAAAATTTAAATTTTTTTCATAATGCGGGGCCACAGTCGTAATACACTCCTGGAAATTGAAATAAGAACACCGTGAATTCATTGTCCCAGGAAGGGGAAACTTTATTGACACATTCCTTGGGTCAGATACATCACATGATCACACTGACAGAACCACAGGCACATAGACACAGGCAACAGAGCATGCACAATGTCGGCACTAGTACAGTGTATATCCACCTTTCGCAGCAATGCAGGCTGCTATTCTCCCATGGAGACGATCGTAGAGATGCTGGATGTAGTCCTGTGGAATGGCTTGCCATGCCATTTCCACCTGGCGCCTCAGTTGGACCAGCGTTCGTGCTGGACGTGCAGACTGCGTGAGACGACGCTTCATCCAGTCCCAAACATGCTCAATGGGGGACAGATCTGGAGATCTTGCTGGCCAGGGTAGTTGACTTTCACCTTCTAGAGCACGTTGGGTGGCACGGGATACATGCGGACGTGCATTGTCCTGTTGGAACAGCAAGTTCCCTTGCCGGTCTAGGAATGGTAGAACGATGGGTTCGATGACGGTTTGGATGTACCGTGCACTATTCAGTGTCCCCTCGACGATCACCAGTGGTGTACGGCCAGTGTAGGAGATCGCTCCCCACACCATGATGCCGGGTGTTGGCCCTGTGTGCCTCGGTCGTATGCAGTCCTGATTGTGGCGCTCACCTGCACGGCGCCAAACACGCATACGACCATCATTGGCACCAAGGCAGAAGCGACTCTCATCGGTTAAGACTACACATCTCCATTCGTCCCTCCATTCACGCCTGTCGCGACACCACTGGAGGCGGGCTGCATGATGTTGGGGCGTGAGTGGAAGACGGCCTAACGGTGTGCGGGACCGTAGCCCAGCTTCATGGAGACGGTTGCGAATGGTCCTCGCCGATACCCCAGGAGCAACAGCGTCCCTAATTTGCTGGGAAGTGGCGGTGCGGTCCCCTACGGCACTGCGTAGGATCCTACGGTCTTGGCGTGCATCCGTGCTTCGCTGCGGTCCGGTCCCAGGTCGACGGGCACGTGCACCTTCCGCCGACCACTGGCGACAACATCGATGTACTGTGGAGACCTCACGCCCCACGTGTTGAGCAATTCGGCGGTACGTCCACCCGGCCTCCCGCACGCCCACTATACGCCCTCACTCAAAGTCCGTCAACTGCACATACGGTTCACGTCCACGCTGTCGCGGCGTGCTACCAGTGTTAAAGACCGCGATGGAGCTACGTATGCCACGGCAAACTGGCTGACACTGACGGCGGCGGTGCACAAATGCTGCGCAGCTAGCGCCATTCGACGGCCAACACCGCGGTTCCTGGTGTGTCTGCTGTGCCGTGCGTGTGATCATTGCTTGTACAGCCCTCTCGCAGTGTCCGGAGCAAGTATGGTGGGTCTGACACACCGGTGTCAATGTGTTCTTTTTTCCATTTCCAGGAGTGTATATTGCTTTAAAGTCCGTACCGCCATTAGACTGTTTTTAATTGCAGTGTTACATTTACACGAACATGATTTCGGCTTCAAAGTGCCATTATCAAGTGTTTTAAGTGTGATACAGTGCCTTAGATGGTGTACTGTCGTATTTAAAGTACGCTATTAGACACAGGAAAACTGCTTCTTATAATATTTGGAGATTTAATACTGTCCCCTATGGATGATCTCAGTGATGCTTTCCTTTTCGCCTGTTTTTCAGAAGGAGAGTGTCTGGTTTTTAGCATCACGTTCGAAATATATTAAGAGCAGTTAGGAGATTTGCTTGGGACGGCATTTTGTCTGAGTTGTGGATTGCTTAGAGGTGCGGTTAACATAGAACCAGTTTTCCATTCTACTGCTTGTGTTTCCCACAACATATCGTCTTTGTGGAAGCTTAAATGGCACACCTACGAAGCGAAAAACATTATACTGCACGCATGTCGCTGAAACTTGTACTGATACTCAAACTTCAACTGTAATATACTTTCGTCGATAAGCACGCCTTAAAATAAATGGTACTCATAACAGAATGATTGCTAGGAACGAAGTTCTTTTCTCTGATCGTAGATAACCTTTCCCTTCGCGAATTCTCATGGGCTGGAAATTTAAAAATGTGAACCTTCTTCTTCTCGTCGTAATAACCGTCACAACCAGGAACACAACACTTATTCACCACGGTGATGATCACTTCTGAAGTGCTACAGGCAGTATACACTTCAAAGAGCGCAAAAGCAGACGTTGTTCTAAGGGAGTTCAACTCACTAACACTATAGCTCCGAAGCAGTTGTTTACATGGCTCCACACAGCATTTTACAGGCATCTAGGTCGCGCTGCTACTAGTAGGTACACTGACTGTATAGCTGAAGTTGATGACGTGACTCGCCTATTGGCAGAGAGTTGTAAGGCCTTGTGATTTAGGTGGTGTTGACTGGAGACAATGGAGGTTTGTTGGGGGTTTATATATAGACCGAGGCGACCAATGAGAGAGCTTCATTAGTAGGGACAGCCAATGAGAAGCTTTTATGTAATGACACTATTTCTAGAAGGACCTGGGGCGACCACCGTCTTTCTTTCCAAATATCAACAATGCTTTTGTGATTAACATTGTTGTCGCAAGCGTTCACAGACATGGTGAAGGATTTTAACGATGAGGAGACGTTTCTGAAACATATGATGGATGCAAGACATTACGATTTCCGTGAATGGTAACACGTGATCGACGGGGTGCATCGTTAGGACCATCAGGGAGAAAGTAGTCGGTGTGATTCTGGACTGTTTTCGTGAGGAGTTCCTGTTACGATAAAAATTTGCATGCAGACAAGCTCAGACATTACGAAAGCTCATAAAACAACTACAAAAGCAGCCATTAATTATTTCTATGACACTTTACAAATTCCAAGAAGGAACTGGTAAGTAATGGACAGGCTGTCCCGCTTGGATCACTAGAAAGAATGCATCCTGTGTTCTTCTGGGAAGCGTTGCTAAGGATTTCTATAGCGCATCCAGAGGGAGACTCGGGTGTTATTTAAATAGACATGAGACATCAGTATAACTGTGACAACCTTATAGCTGCACCTGCGAGGGTGAGCCGCTATATAAACATCTCTCGCTGAGGGTGAGCTGCTATGCAAACATTTCGCTGGACCAAAGGTACACAGGCTGTACATCATCACGCCAGCTACAGTGGCTAGGTAAACGTGTCTTTCGAAAGAAATTTCTCAGGTGTCAAGTATGAAAGAGATCCCACTGTCTCATGCTTGCAAGGCCCGAATGGACACCTGCATGTGGCTCAGCAGCTGACAGCCGCTTCTTCACTTTGCAGGGCAAGCTGCACCAGTGTGTGATGTCTGTGGGGCGCATTTTGTTGATACATTATGGTCGAAATTCTTAATGATAGTTCCATAGCGATATTATGAGCAATGAGTGTTTCAGCACTGCATTATTTTCGCCTGTTTAAGCGTTGTGAGCATGTTGTCAGAGCATTATATATGCATTACTTTTTGACAATTTTACGAGTAGTGAACGGGTCGGTTGCTTTATTTTGTGAACAAATCTGTAGGCTGTGCAATGCATTATTTCGATAGCTTGTAATTAGTGAGCGTATCAAGATCGTTTTACATGCATTATTTTTGAAATTCACGAATTGTTTTCATATCTGTGCATCAGTATACTGCATTATTTCGGTAATTTATCAGCATTTTGCAGATCTGTCATCTGTGTAATGCATTATTTCAACAGTTTACAATTAGTGAGCGTCTTTGAAGAGCGTTATACATGCATTATTTTGACAGTTTATGAGTTGTCTGCGTGTCTGTACATCAGTGTACTGAATTATTTCGGTGATGTACTAGTAGTTTGAAGGTCTCTAGGCTGTATATTGTGACTCCAAGCAGGTCTGAGCGATTGTTTTGTATCATTGTAATAAATAAATCCATCCCTAAATAAATTGCTCCAACCGCCCACTGAAAATAAATAAAGCACACTCCTTCATCTCCAGCAGCCCAGCACAGGCTGAGATCTTTTCCCATCTGTTCCAAGGAAGAGGTGGTGGTCGGATGATTTAGGTTAGCGGTCGTAGTCTAATTGACCCATTTTCCCCCCAAAATTTTCCTGACACATTCATAGGCTGGTGGAGGTAGCCTAAGTGACCTTTTTCCCACCAAAAATTGAACTTTCCTCGATTTTCTGGAGGATGGGGGGGGGGGGGGAGGGGGTTGGTTTAGTGGAGGTAGCCCAATTGCCTTACTTTACCGCCACAATTTGAACTCCCCGCCATGACGTCTTGTGATGTTGCCATAACTATCACCGCCATCTTCGATCCACCACCTTGAATAAATGTGGCAAAAATGCAACCCTAATACTGTAAGCTTGAATCTGGTCAGCAGAAGCTTTTCTGTAGTGTAAATGAAAACTGGAATCTTCCTTTCAATTGAAGCAATTGATTTCATAGAATAGGATGAAGTAATTAAGTGACATAGACGGAAACTATATGCTACAGAGAAATTGTAGGTGAACCTGAATCAACAAAAAAAGAACAGGAGTCGTCTAACACAATGGTACAGCGTCATGGGTGTTGGCCGGGAGGACATTGCTCAAGAGATACCATAGAAGGAGATAAATGTGATTCTGTACACTCTGGCTGTGAGGTAATTATAGGTAGTGTTCAAATGGTTCAAATGGCTCTGAGCACTATGGGACTCAACAGCTGTGGTCATCAGTCCCCTAGAACTTAGAACTACTTAAACGCCGGCCTCGGTGGTCTCCCGGTTCTAGGCGCGCAGTCCGGAACCGTGCGACTGCTACGGTCGCAGGTTCGAATCCTGCCTCGGGCATGGATGTGTGTGATGTCCTTAGGTTAGTTAGGTTTAAGTTGTTCTAAGTTCTAGGAGACTGATGCCACAGCAGTTGAATCCCATAGTGCTCAGAGCCATTTGAACCATTTGGACTACTTAAACCTAACTAACCTAAGGACATCACACACATCCATGCCCGAAGCAGGATTCGAACCTGCGACGGTAGCAGTCGCGCGGTTCCGGACTGAGCGCCTAGAACCGCAAGACCACCGCGGCCCGCATAGGTAGTGTCCGTGAACAATGTCTGTCATGTGCTAAAGCTGCACCAAATCATTTCAGCTTTGGTTTTCAATTTTAATTGCTGTTTACCTACTGTTTCTCAGTTTTTTATTTTTATTTTGTTTTGGTTACTCATATATGCTTGATTTACCCTAGTATGTTGCCCCAAAAACATCTTCTAAACATGGCTCAGTAAGAAAAATATTTTCGCACTTGTAACTTTTTTACTTTATGCAGTTTTAAGATGCAAGGGGTAAAGGAATTTTTATACTATCTTATAAAAATAGTGTATGGACACTACAATCTCTAACTATACCTACCACTATAAATAGACCAACTGAAAAAGGAAAAAGTATCCAATGTTAACGTAGTAAATCGTATAATTTATAAATGGCCATTTGAGTTAAGCAGTGATTTACTTAGCTGCTTCAGCAAACAATTGTACCACTTGTATTCTCAATCCCTCAAATTTTATCATTCCTGTACGTGTCAAGTTCGCAGCTCATTGTCTCGCGGCAGCGTTCTCGCTTCCCGAGGACGGGTTCCCTGGTTCGATTTCCTAAGAAGTCAGGGATTTCCCCCTGCCCCGAGATGACTGGGTGTTGTTGTGTCGTCTTCATCATCATCATTCAGCCACATTACGGTCAGAGGAAGGCAACAACAAACCACTTCCAAAAGTATCTTGCTTAGTACGACGGTGCGGTCTCCTGCACCGTTCCCGTATGCTCTGTCAGGAAGCATGTGACTTCATTTCCATTTCCATATGCATCAAGGCAGATACTGACAGTTAAGTTCAACAAGAATCAAATCATTAGCAATGTGGCATCTAATTCTGTTTCTTAGTCCCTATACCAAGTCATGTATGGGGCGATTTTGCTAAAGGAGGACAAACTGCAATAACCGGTTCCTGGGACCATAAGGATCAAAATCATTATAGGAAATTTAGCTGGAAATGCGTTCCAAGGTAGGTATACCAATCTGAACAACAAGATAATACTTATTTGACAATGTGAAGGATCATTGATTCCAAGCACGCATGAGTAGACACCAAGAAAGAGGGAATGTTCT
Organism: Schistocerca piceifrons; assembly: GCF_021461385.2. Taxonomy (NCBI): domain Eukaryota; kingdom Metazoa; phylum Arthropoda; class Insecta; order Orthoptera; family Acrididae; genus Schistocerca; species Schistocerca piceifrons. The sequence continues at coordinate 287,087,120 of NC_060144.1, read as the reverse complement.
GTTTGTACCAGTGTTTCAGTTCCGCACTCGAGACAGCAGTTAGCGGGAGCACCATTATGTAGCAGCCACATTGCCCTTCATACCGCCAAAGCCAAGTCACGTATAAGTGATGCAGGACTACTGGCAGGAGGTGCACTTATGCCTGCCCTGTGATGTGGAGGAATGGTTCCTCTCCAAGGAGGTCGTCAATGGTACAAATCCATACGTTGAGGCTGAACCAGTGCTGATGGTTCGGTGCCGCTACACGTGTGTGTTGCAAGGGTTGACGATATCACGTTTCGCTAAAGTAGGTCTATCTATGTACAGGATGGGTGGTAGAAATCCAAGCATCGTGGTGTTCTGTGCTGCGAACCAGCAGAAGACATTCGCCGTGAAGGCAAGTCCGTGTCTCATAATGCCCAAACCCAATGAAAGTAATAATGACAGTGGCAGTAATAGAGAAAATTACACACTATTGTCAAACTTATCCGGCCGCTTTCATGTTGCTGCTATTGTCAATGACCTCTTGGCTCTACCCTTAAGTAGGGATGACTCCCTTGGAATGCACTTCCAGCCTTTGTCCATATGACTCTTTTTGCTCCTTATACACCTGGGATCGTTCCCTTCACTCTGGCCCCATTTATTAAAATCGTCCTGTATATTACTATGTTTGAGATGTCGGCAAATATTTTATTAATTTTTCTATGCCACTGACCATCTCGAAAAAGATAAGAAGAAATTGGTACACAGTATCTCATCAATGTTGTAGGTACAAACCATAAACGTAAACTTTTGCTTTCGTGCAATATACAGAGGGTTTCAAAACAGTGCATTATGTAGCCAAAACATCGATCGCTGAGCCACAAAAATGGCGCTAAGCACTATGGGACTTAAAATCTGAGGTCATCAGTTCCCTAGACTTAGATCTACTTAAATCTTACTAAACTAAGGACATAACACACAACCATGCCCGTGCCAGGATTCGAATCTGCAAACCGTAGCAGAAGAGCGGTCCCGGACTAAAGCGCCTAGAACCACTGGGCTACAGCGGCCGGCGCTGCGCCACAGCCCGGTTATTGGAGGAATAAGTACATTATCTAGTTAATATTCAATGCCCACTAGATGTCATTTGTTTGCTACTCCGCGAGAGAAATATTTTGTGTTCTCGAGATCGCAAAGTGTAATTCTATTATTACAGTGCAAAGATACTCCAGGTTGAGGTTCCAAACTGATCCTCCGAATGGTGGAATATTTGCAGAAGGTATCGACGGTTTGTAGAAACAGGATGTGTATGTAAAGAAAAGAGTCGTGGCGGCTCCTATGTTTCCGACGAAAATGTCCCAAGAATTCAAACCGCTTTCGAGAGTAATCCCACAAAATCAACTCTTCGCGACAGTCCTGGCAGTTTGACGTGTTCTGAGCGGTCGGTTGCTTATGAAGCCCTACAAGCAACGGATGTTACAGACTCTACGTCATGATGACATATGCAGAAATTTGGCATTTTCTGACGAGCTTCAGAATATTATTGACAATAACACTTTCGCACAACGTATCGTGCTCAGTAGAGAAGTGAGTTCCCACCCTCGTGGGAAAGTAAACAAACAAGACGTCCGAGTGGAGGTCTATGTAATGAGCATATGCGAGGCCCACCCAAAGTCAATGTGTTCTCTGTAATATCCCACACATCAGCTTACATTCCATACTTCTCTGATGGAAACACGGTTAACGGTCAGCAATATGTCGCTATGTCGCAAATCTGGTTATTTCCGGGACTCAACGAGGACAACCTCATTCTTTCATCTCGACGGGGTATCCTCTCACTAGATTTTCAAAGTGGTGCATACCTGGATCAACTCTACGAAACGTTGCAATAGCCGCCAAACCCACCTGCGACTTAGCATCTCTCAGCTGGCGTCCATAGTCACCGGATTTGAAGCTCTGTGACTACTTCCCGTACGGTTTCATTAAGGACAACGTTTATGCACCAGAACACCAGAGAACCTTGAAGAGGTGAATAGCCGGATGCAAACTACCATAACATCCGTAACGATTGACATGATTAATCCCCAAGTATAAGAGCAATTCGAGCATCGATGTCATACTGTTCGCGCCGCTTACGTATGACATACTACTACAATCTAAACTTGAGAGATTTATAAGTATGTGTAGTAAGTTTGTTAGTTATCTGTCTTATACTTAAACAAATATATGCGTCCGAAACAATTATATTATTTCAGAAGCACTCTGTCGTTCCATATCAACTCATAGCTCCATAGGACCCTGGTTTCACTACAGACAGTAACAGATAAACTTTACTGTAGAGATACTGCGGTTAATTTTAGTCAGAGTGACTGATGTTGAAATACGAACCGAATAAACTCAATTACCATGAACTGTCATTTGCACCGTTACATTATTATCAGCTCTAGCAGAAACAAACGCAAGACTTCCTCAAAATAAAGCTGAGTGCTGTATTCAGCCGTGACAGGAGCTTACTAATGTAATTTTTTGTGTACACGTAGATACTATTACAGCTGCTACCTGCTTCAGGCAAATTATGTAAGAAAGTATGATGTGCATTGGTTTCGTGACAGGTCTAGTGATCATCATGAGATATGACCCAGTGAGAGAAACCAGTGAGGCATACTTGCGGTTCAGTGGAGAAAAGAAGATAGCTTTGGTTGCTCTGCGAAATGAATACGAGAGATCTCTGGAGCCGAGAAGCCGATACCACATTCATACTGGAGTCAATAAGAACGCTACACGAGGAAGCGGACGTATCAGAAGAGAGAGATCGATGGCCAGAGATTGATGAGTGCGCTGATGGAAGGGAAGCAGAGTAGGCTTCGAGAATATTTCCAACGCTGCCGCCATTCATTCCACGTGGCCTCTTTCACTCGGCCTTTCCTACGCTGCTGGAGGAGCCAGATATCGTCAGAAACTTTCCGCTACCTCTCATTCACCAAGCCACTACGAGTAACGACGAGCTACTGAATATAAATTAATTAAATTACTCGTTGTGCAAAAGCTGCAAATATATTTCACTAACCATTTTGATTATTGTAATGTATTATCTTCCTTTTTAGATCGCAACAAAAGGGACACAGAAATTGTAACAACAAATGGACCCTCATTCTGAGGTTAATAGTCAGATTCTGACAAGACTACACAGATGATTCCTGTTAAATTCTCGTTGCCTCAATTATGCAATAGAATATAAACATGCATTTTGAAGATATTGTAGGGTGATTTACCAGCCCCTATCACTGGGTTATACGCAGCCCGCAACACTTTCAAATATCACACACAAGATTTTCACTTACACTCGCTCACTACATGCAAACAATTAGTCCTACAGGAAAAGTTAATGGAAGCTTTTGCAGGAAATTTCGGGCAGGTAAATTTTGTTTTCGCTCGAGGCTACAGATTTCTAGTCACCGAAGAAAAACGCGTCAGAAGGCCACTTTTGCCTATTTCTCTTCAACAATAGAAAAACTTCGGCTTCCAGCGCAAACGCATAGCAATACAAAGTTTAACCACTTTATATTCCGCACAGAAGGGTCCAGTTCATTTTTCTGTAGGACTAATAGTTTGCTCATAGCAAGAGAGAGCACGAAAATATTGTAGTTGGTGTTTGCAGGCGTTGCAAGTTGCGTAGTATTCAGTGAAAGAGGCAACTGACTCATCCTGAATATACATGGTGACCCAGGAGAAACGGTGATTATTTAGGGATATTACAGAAACGATAATTTGAATCGAAATTTCCAGTGAACTGGGCTTTAAAATGCATACCCTGAGACTTATTAGCACTCCTTCATCTTCGATACTCTGAAAGAAATTTCTTCTCCTGCAAGCCCTCTTACCTTCCGTATTTTGAGACAAAAATTGTCCAGTAAAATAGTCTCTACCTATGACCGGTTATTTGTCTTCGCTACGGAGGAAGGCATCTCGTCTACAGTCCAACATAACGACGGTTGAAACTCATCTCTCCAACTGAAAAGGTCATCATGGCCTTTAAGGAATGCATTTTACAGCCCATTTTTACTCAATACTTTTTCTTGACTTCGTTCTTATTATCTTGCATGCAGCTAAGCACAACATGCTCAGTTTCTATGGCTGCTTCACAACCTGAGCCATCAGGAACCTGGCTTCCACCACTAACCTATCTTAACCACCCAGTTGGGAGCTTCCCGTACAACACATCCACCACTTTTATAATCGTCGTGGCCTCAACCTCTGGTGACTGACTGTCCCTGCACCCTCCAAGGATGCATATACAGGGCCTCCGAGGCCCTTGTATGTATTCATTGTTAAGAAAATTCTGTAATTTTTTGTTTGATTTCAAACTGCATTCCAGTACTCTTTCACTAACACTGTTACATTCCTCCTATCAAGTCTGAACGAGATAACTTTTTAAGTTTTTTGTATAATTCAATACGTTTAGCCATACACCGTGAATGCATAAGCAGGGCTTCAGAATCCCTCACACATTTATAAATGTTCTTTAGCCTATATTGCCTTCAACATTTGTTTGGGAGCCGTTGTTAATTAAACAACTACTGTACTGGTATTTCCAGCAACAGGAGTGCCAACAGCAGCAGTAGCTGTAGTAGTAATAGTATAACTAAAAAGTAATACACACTACTTTCACATATTGGCGATGTCGGTGTATTATTGATCTTTTTGCTGTCAAATGTTTTATTATTGCATAGTATTGTTATCCTGTCCTGGTCTTGTCAGCCTCATTGTTACTGTAGTTTGTTTGTTGCTGCAAGGCCCATATTGTTACGAGTATGACTCGTTTAATACTGCACAAACTGCTGTTCGAGAGACACGCCTTTTGCTATGGCTTCGACACGCAAAGCAAGAGAGTCAGTACGTGCAAATGCAGCTAATTTTGAAAGTGTTGTGGCTCAGTGGTTTGAAGAAGATGATTCCTGCAAGGCAGGAAACAATTTTGAAGATGCAAGTAGTGAAGAATCAGCCACTGAATCTGCAGATGTGAATACTGAGGCAGATGACAGTCCTTCCGATAATATTACTTCATCAAAGTCTGAAAATCAAGAACCACCACAAAAAGGTATAGAAGATTACACATACATTAGTCGGAATAGAACGATTTGGAAATTAGGTCCTCCAGCAACTTTTCGTACGCCTGTCCATACTATCGTAAAGAAGGCACCCCCTTCCAGCCCGTGGTTTGAAAACCTGTAAACCTAAGGAAGCCAGGGACTATTTCATCTCCAAGGAAATACTAGAGGAAATCATCATCTGCACAAATATTTATGGCAGAAGAGTGGCTGCTTTAAGTGGTAAAACGTGAAAAAACGTTTCGCTTGCTGAAATGGAGGGTCTTCTTGGTCTTTTACTGATTTCTAGTGTTGAGAAGAGTTGGGATGTCCCTATTAGAGAATTATGCTTGGATGAAAAGGCAAATCCTACATATAAGGCCACCATGTCAGTAAATAGATTCGGGGATATAAGGAGAATGATTATATTTGATGACAGGCGCACCTTTGAAGCTCGATCTGCAGATGACAAACTTGCAGCTGTTCGCTATGTATGGGAACTATTTCTTGACAAGTGTAGAAATAGAATGATTCCCAATGATTCAATCACAGTTGACGAACAGCTACTCCCATTCCGTGGAAGTGCAGCTTCACCCAGTATATGCCCTCTAAACCAGCCAAGTATGGCATCAAAATATTTTGGTTATGTGATGCTACATCTGCATATCCTTAGACAGAGTTGTTTACACGGGAAGGAAACCCCACGAACCTATTCAGAAAAATCTTGGATTGAATGTGGTTAAAGGTCTTGCTAGAGGCATTGAAGAATCATTAAAATATATTACTGCTGACAACTTCTTTACTAGAGTGTAGCTGGCTGAAGAGATGCTTTAGAAGCGAATTACACTGGTGGGAACAATCAAACAAAATAAACCAGAAATTCCTAATGAGATGGAACCATCTGCCTCAAGAGCGATTCATTCGTCTTTGTTTGCATTTAGAGGTGACATTACAATGGTGAGTCATGTTCCCAAACAGAAAAAGTCTGTAGTTCTCATTAGCACAATGCCTCACGACAGAAATATTGATGAAACTCATGCAAAAATGAAACCAGATATAATAAAGTTCTATAAACCTACGAAGGGCGGAGTAGATCAAATGGAGTAGAAAATTCGTTATTACACTTTCAAGAGACAAACAAGAAAATGGCCATTTGCATTATGGATGAATTTGATGGACGTCGCAGCAATGAACAGTGAAATTTTATTTTCCGCCCAACATCTGACACACCGTAGTGGAAGAAGTGATCAAAGGCGTTTGTTCCTAAGAGATTTAGCAGAGGAAATGGTAAGACCACTAATGGAACCTCATATTTAGATCTCTAATCTTCCAAAGATAATCGTTGATGCCATGCAAAGATGTGGTGTTCAAAAAGATATCATATTGCCGAACCAACTACCTGTTTCAGGGAAAAGAAGAAGATGCAGTTATTGTCCGTATAATAAACACAGGAAAAGTGCTATGACATGCATTAAGTGTAAAACCAACATTTGTAAGGAACATAGTGGCGTTCTTTGTGCTTCCTGTTTGTCACATGTTGAAAACTAAGAAAAATGCAATTTTATGTGAAGAATCAATAATAACTTTTTGTCAAAGTATTGCCTATATACATAATATTGTGAATAATGAGTATGTGTTAATTGAAGGAATTGGTTGTAGTAAATGTCATAAAATGTAAACTGCTATTTATAAGTGAATTAATATAATTAATTCTATATGTTGTATGTAAATGGATGAAACTAATAAAAATTCATTCTTAGAGTTTTTTTTTTTTAAATTGATAAACTGTTAATGAGTCCCACCTGGTCCTGTTATTGTATCTTAGCTATCTTTCAATATGACAATAAATTTGACAGAAATAAATTTAACTCCAAAGAATGACTTATATGAAAAGAGGAAAATTATAAATTAGAGCAGGCATTTAGAGGCCCTGCATAAGCATTCTTGTGTGTTTTCGGCATCATGCATCCTAACAGTTTACCCTTCATACATCCTGTCAGTTCCTCCGAATTCTACTCCCAATACCATATTCAACATGTGCCACTTCCCACCTTCCATTACAAGCTTGCCTGACCATGTACCTACCACCCATCTTTCCCACATTTGTACCCACCAAACTCCAACCCACTTGCCGCAGAACAGTAATGACCCTGTCAGTTTAGTCATCACCATGTTGGACCAGAGGTATGTAAAGGAATGTGTGTGAGTGCGCGTGTGTATGTGTTAGTGTATCTTCATTTAGCTCATGAAAGGGTAACTCTGAAACGTAGAAAGTTATCTTGCAGTCTATGAAGGAAAGTAGAACAGTAAGTCATTAATGAACAACTAAAGTAACCAGAATTATGGGAGAATGACATACTTAGCACAAGACAGACGCCACCAGAGAATTATCTTTGGAAGGAAGGAGTTTGAGACAGATAGTAGAAGTAGGAAGTCGTTGATGGGTTTTTGAAGTAAATGGAAGTAGTGTTCTGGACCGAGAATTACCCATTCACATACATTATGGGGAATGTTCTTTTACACGAATTACTGCTTTACATACGTGAATGGTGTATGTAAGTATAAGTAGCAGAGCAGAGTATTGGTAGACTGTCCTTTAGTGATAATGAATAGCTAGTAGCAACCAGCCAAGCAATAGCTAGAAGCAATTTCATCGGTTTTATATAAGAGATAAATTAATGTTTTCATATACATTAAGTTACTGTTGTCATAAGTATGGTAGGCGAAAGGTTCGTGTGGGGGGGCACATGGAATTTTTCCTTTTAATTATTGTTATTATTTTAAACCTTCTTTAAGTGTATTTGAACTCAGAAAGTCTTTTACTAATTATAGTGTTTTTTATCTTGTTTAATTGGTCTGCGTATAGCAAAACAATGTGGTAATAGAAATATAGAGACAAACGTATGCACAACTCACAGCCCAAAGCCTACGTCACATAGATCACTCACTACATTGGAACAGATTAATCATGGTGTCAAAGCTCATTATGATTTGGCCATTAGTGAATCACACAACTACGCTCTTCCCTTCAAGTTACTTATCAGTCTTTGCGCCGGAGTATTTTACAGAATTCATACTGTATATTACCGTAGTATTCACCAAATACGATTTCCTAGTAGATTAACTACTTCATCTGTGAAATTCTGAAATTTCAAATACTATCCGTTAAGTTGCTGAAGTGCATGAATCCCAAAGGTGTTGTTACACTTCAGGTGGTTTTCAGTCAGAGTATGTTGATAAAATTCTATGTGCTACCTCGTGCTCGTAAGGGAAGGTTCGACCACGACGCGAAACACGAGCTTTTAGAAACCCTTGAAAAACTGAATCAGTCACCAACGGAATAAGTGTACTAACTTTCGTTATTCTCTTAATTTACCACGTTTCCCGTCATTCTTAATCGCTTTTACCTGTTTAGAGATTTTTCCTGTCCCTGCAGTTAAACAAAATACTGTCTGTTTTATATCATTCGGGATTCGCTTCTTTTTATTTGTCAAGCGACTTCAGTGGCCTGTTGTATATGTGTGGTATATTTGCATTTAAGAATTGGTTTTATGATAATTAGAGAATGATACTATGTTAAAGTCCTTTTTTCGTTTTTTTAGGTAAAAATTAACTGTTTGTTAGTAGTAGGTTAAATAATTATTTAGTTTAGTTGTCATTAATCCATATTTGCCGTCCTGGAGCTATAGTCAGTCTGTACGCACGAAGATGTCTATTTTCAGCGATTCTCGAACGTATTTTAACTGTAACCTCACTTTCACTACTCACTGTGTTTCGGTTTTATGTGTTGCTGCAGGTAGCGTAGCAGGTTTTCATTGTGTGTTTGTCTGTTCATCTTTTGATTGTGTTGTGGTTTCTGTATATAGCTTGATGTTTGTTTTCAGTGATTTTGTGGCGGGGGCTTATATTTGTTTAAATCATGTACTTATATCTTGTTTATTGCAAGGAATCTTGGTAAGTGGAAGTTTTCCAGTAGTTTCACGAGATGCCTTTTGTGACTCTTCATTCTAACAATTTTCATATCCCATTCTATGTTAGACGGATCATACTTAAGATTTATTAAGTGTTGGGTAAAGTCAGAATGGTTATTGAACGAATTTAGAACTTTTTATGTGTTCTTTATGTCAAGTTCTGAAATTTCTTCCTGTATTTCCTCTATACACTGATTTGGATATTTGACATAATAATTGGGATAACCAAATCCTTGGCTTTTGTCTCGTTTTTCTATTGGTGTTCGCAAATGTGAATGGAGGTCACTGTTAGGTACATATTTTTACAGAGCTTTGTAGACTATTCCTTTGATCTGGAGTCATGTGTCTTTTACATCTTAACTGCTTGTACTAATTGAATCTACTCTCTATATGGTATATCCCCTTCAACTTACTTTTCCAGGTTGTTGTACCTTGGTACCTTACTGTTGACACGTAAAATGACATCATTTACTAGCATCTGTCATCAATATTAATACTAAGTACTAGTTACCTTTAAACATTATCTGAGGTAGGAATTATACCTTTAACTAACCTATCAATAGGCAGCAACACCCGTGACAGGAAGCCTGACGCCTTCATGGTCCAGGGACAGAAGGTTAACAGGTGAGTATTGCTGCCAATGTGGTAGGGAAATAGTTGTAGGAAGCACATTCATACATTCCAATCAAGAGACGTTACGGCAACCATGACATAATTCGACCAGACTTCACTACTGTGGCGGTCGTACATTTTCTGCTGTGGTTACGGAAAGCTGATTCAGTTGTTATTTTTAGTTGAGCCAGAAGCAGTGAACAGAGTGCTGTCTCTTTCCAGACGGTTACATAACATAAAAACTGACTTGTTTACTGAGCAGTCGAGTCATATAAATGTGACCACCGCTTAAGTTCGACGCCAATGTGCACTAACCACTCACAGACGTCCAGTGGCATCAGTAGCAGTGGGAGATATGTAAAGCGTGTTTAGGGGACATGAAAAACAGCACAGTCATTGTCGTAATGCGGAAACTGAGTGATGTACTTCACTTCCATAAGAGCCTATTTATTGACGTTCAGGCCAAATGTGGGAGCACTTCCGTAACTCCGAACTGAATGAACTATTCTCGTGCTGCCGTGGTTACAATATACCATGCATGTCTAAATGCTGCTATCCAAAACCAGAGCTGAGGCATATTTGGTGCATCAAGCGCCATAGATGAGGGGGTTGAATGGCGGCTGGGGAGATGTATATGAGTGAATAATCGCACATGTTGAGCAACTAATCTCTCAGATAAACCAAAGGGCTACCAACAGTCCTCAAAGACTATACAGTGATAATCGCTGCGTATGGGCCAGTGCAGCAGGCGCCTTGTTCATAAACCCATGCCGGGTGGTATTCATTCACAACGAATACTGGAAATTGCACGTAGAGATAGCAACCAGTGGTTTCCAACCGTGGTCTTGGGCTAGCATCTTTGATAAGTTATCAAAAAATGCTTGGTTGTGGGTTCTAATACCTCCACGGCTTGAATTTTGAATAAAAAGCACCGTTGGCGGCCGAAGACTTTGGCGTTAGAAGTTACCCTTGTTCAACCAAAATCCTCGTCAAAGAGGGTGGAGGAACGGAAAGAGTTTCAAGGCACACTCTTGGCCTTCGGTTGCGAAACTGAACCTAAGGGCAGAACAATGAGCAATGATCAGCGGCGTGAGTATGCAGGAGGCACATGCAGTGTATTCAAGAGACTTGTGACTTGTATTTGAAACAGTGTCACACAGTCATGATGATCTCTTCATTGGAAAAATGTTCTGGAAAAGCCCCTATTCGGATCTCTGGGAGGGGACTGCCAAGGGAGCGAAGACAATATGGAAAAGACAATACCACACGAAAGGATAACGTTCTATAGGACCGTGCGAGGAATGTCAGAAGCTTCAACGTCTTAGGGAAGCTAGAAAATCTGAAAAGGGAAATGCAGAGATTTATTATAGATATAACGGGGTTAGTGAAGTGAAATGGAAAGAAGACAAGAAGGTATGGTCACATGAGTATAGGGTAATATGAACAGCAGCATAGAATGGTATAAGGGGAGGAGGATTCGTTATTAATGGAAAGGTAGAGAAGAAAGTGTATTACAGCGATTAATATTGAAATAAGATCTAATTTAGTTAATATTACATTTTAGAGTAGTGCATTTACTTCTTCGCTGGGCTATCTATTGAAGGTTCCGCTTTTTTGTGAGTATTTATATCTAAAACAAAGTATTTCATAAAAGCCGTTAGTCGTTGGTTATTTTTACATTTTAGGCGCCAATTTCACGCGAGTGTAGATCTTTATTATGTGACTAGACTTAGCAGTTCGAAGTTAAATTAATTCCTGTCCGTAATATAGTGTTTAGGTAGTTAATTACAGCTTCCTAATGTACGTTTAAAAGTTTGTTTACATTAGCGTTTACTTACGTACTAGTACACGTTAAGAAACTTCAGTGCTCTTGTGTCAAGTTAGTGTCTGGTTTTGTGTAATTTTTGTGTAAATTTTCTATCAAAGCATGTGTGACAAATGTGGTGGTTGCCGTATAAATCTGAAGGAGGGTGTGTTCTGTGAAGACTGTGGATTATGGTTTCATTTGGCGAACGCTGCGGCGAGGAAACGGTGGTAGATAATGAGGCTTACCTATGGAAATGTCGGTTATGTAGAAATGACAGAAAAATCGCTGAACATAAGCCAAAAATTTGTGCCCTTAAGGCTGAACTAGAAAACGCGAATTTGGAATTATGTAGGCAAAGGGACGAGAAAGAGACGTGGTGCTGAGAAAAGGTAGCAAACAAAAAGCAAAAAAAGGGAACTGTTGAAAAACTTTCGAAATTCCGTTAGTAACTCAGTTTTGCTTGCTATCTGAAGTAGTGGAGGAAGGGCCTCATCCAGAAGTAATTCGATGTAGGTTGGAACAGGACATTAGCTTAAAGAAACGACAAGTTGGAACCAAATCAGAAGAGGAAAAGAAGAATTTTATTTCTAGGTAGTAGTCATGGGAAGGGTGAAGGCCAGCAGCTTCAGGAGAATTTAGGTGCAGGGTACCATGTCACAAGTTCTGTTAAACAAAGTGCTAGCCTTTGCCAGATGACAGAAAACTTAGACGAGGTATGCAGGGACTTTGAGAAGAAGACCAGGTAATTATATCTGGGGAGCAGAAAGCTGTCTGGCTATGATTCCAAATATAATTTAAGGAGTGACTTTTAAGGAGTGACCTGGATAAAATAGGAGCACAAACTGGACACACAAATGTGGGGTTTGTGGATGTCTTTCTGCTCCATGATAGGCCATGGGTAAACACTGCTGTAAGGCACGTTAACACTGAGCATAACAGGATGCTCTAGACACCGGCAAGATCTCATATAAGTGTTGTTTTAGTTGATGCTATTGGTAGGCGTGTATACACTACACATGTCCTGTACCTAAATAGGTAGGAGAAAGATAATTGAACTTCTCTATTAGCAGACACTGGAAAGGAGGCTACAGACGCACAAGTGATGATCCCTGTGGTTAATGGGACCAGGCAGACAGGTTATTTAGGTTGACATTAAAGTCCACACAGACTACAATCAAGAAAAATAGAGTAAAGGAACCTTCATGTGTAGCAAATAGGGATAAAGCTAAGGATAGTTTCAATTTACTTCATGAAAATGTTAGGGGAATAAAAAATAAAGTAGATGGGCTGTTAGTTTGTTTAGATGATCTCAAAAATAAGAATGAGATTTATATATGTGGGGATGGAAAGTGTTAGTATAAATAGGTGTAACTTAGCATCTTAAGGTTGCAGATCTATCATGAGTAAAGGAGGAGTTAACATTTACACAAGACAAGGGTATATACACGAAACCATAGATGTAACCAAATTTTATGTCGATCAGTACTATGAAGTTTGTGCCTGTGAACTACAGCTAAGTAATGTAGTGTTGATATTAGCAACAGTGTACAGGTCCACATTAAGAGATTGGGAGCTATTCATAAAAAGTTTGTCAGATAAAAAGAAGAAGTTATTAATCTTTGGTGATTTCAATGTAAACTTTTTTAGCAGGTCTGATAGGAAAAGTGACTGGAAGTGTTATAAATGACATGTAACTTAAAATCAGTGATCAGTTTCGTGTAGCTCAGTACACTAGCACTCTAATAGATAATGTATTTGTACAGCAAAAGGATGTGAAACTAACACATGCTTTCCCTGTGGTAAATGTATTATCAGACCATGGTGCACAATTGATTTACTTACAAAACCTATCAGGGTGTACAGTTGAGAAACCGTAAAGTAAAGGTGTAAGGTTGCTCAAACCAGTTTCTATAAAGCACCTCAGAGAAAGCTTAAGAAATGTTAACTGTGGAGAAGTATATAAAGAGCGAAATGCTAGTGATAGATGAAACAGTTTTTATATAAATTTATGTCCCCTCTTGAGCACTGTTGTTCAAAACCACTACTAAATGTAACACCAAACAGTTTTCGAAGAAGCCTTGGATTACTGAAGGTATTAAAGTGTTTTCAGAAAGAAAAAGACAACTATATGAGACAACAGTAATTAGTAAGGACTCAGAAGTAATTATGTACTATACAAATTATTGTAACATACTGAGAAAAGTTGTATATAAGAGATGAAATTAATAACTGGACCAATAAAATAAAATCTTCATGGATTGTTGTTAAAATGGAGACAGGAAAAGTAACCACTTGGGTAGGCACTATTACTATTAAAGGAAATGAGACCATCTTAACCAACAGTACATTAGTAGCTAATGTATTTAACAAGCACTCTTTAGTTGTAGGCGAAAAAAATGGTGAGAATAGTTCAAAAGAAACAGCCAAACAGTACATGGAAGAATCAATTTTGGAAAATCCTAGTCAGATTAATCTTCACTTGCCAATCTCTCACGAAATAAGGAAAATCATAAATCGTTGAAAAATAAAATGTTTTGGTGGAGTAGGCGACATCTCTAACGAGATTTTAAGACAATGCAGAGCAGTTACAGCTGATGTTCTGAGTTACATATTTAATGCAACACAAACTTTCCCAGACAGGTTAAAATATGCCATTGTCAAGTCTCTCAACAAGAAGGGTGATATCACAGATGTCAATAATTACTCACCATTATCCTTACTTACAGCATTTTAAAAAATCGTCGAAAAATTAATGAACTCAGGAGCGGTTACCCATCTCAGCAGTAATGGGATACTTAATAACTCACAGTTCGGATTTCAAAAATGCTGTTCCACTGGGACAACAGTACTAAATTTCACCACCCTCATAGCAGAATCTTTAAATAATAAAACGTCAGCATTAGGAATTTTCTGTGACTTATCTAAAACATTTAATTGTTTGAAACCTTATGCATTATGTTGTAGATATTAAAATTCTGTGGTATAAATGGAACAGCGTATGAGTGTTTTAAGTCGTGTGAACAGAACAGGAAACAAAAAGTTTCTTTGTATGGTTAAGGAAGCTTCCCATTTCATATAAATGAGATGAAATTACATTACATGTTCCACAGGGTTCGATCATGGGTCTACTTCTGCTCATGATATATATGAATGTCCTCCATTCCTATTTGAAACAAGAAACTAATCTGACACTTTGCTGATGATAGAAGAATCATTAATAATCTAGTAAAAGGAAACCCAACAGAAAATAACACAAATAATGTCTTTGGAAAAGTTATTGATTGGTTTTACTGCGAATGGGCTTGCTCTAAAAGTTGAAAAAACACAGTACACCGAATTTTCTACTGCAAGGAGTACCATTCCTTCAATAAATATAACGTATCAACAGAAATCAGTAGCCATGGTGGAGCATATTAAGTTTTTGGATGTACATATAAATAAAAATCTCATTTGAAACATTCACATTTTGGGTTTCCTAAAGCGACTAGGTTCAGCATCTTTTTCAATCACAATAATTGCCAATTTGAAGGATATAGAAATTAGTAAGCTAACTTACTGTGCATATTTTCACTCTCTCATATCATACAGCATGATACATTCAGGTAACTCAACACGTAGGCAAAAAGTATTTACTGTGCAAAAGAAAGTTACAGTAATGTCTGGGGCTCAGAGTCGCATATCGTATAGGAATCTGTTAAAAGGTTTAGAAATTTTTACAACAGCCTCACTGCATATTTACTCAGTGATGAAATTTGTTCTCAACAACATGGAACAGTTTAGAAACAAAAGTATTATTCATGATTATAATACAGAAGAAACAAAGTCTTCCATTATTCTCTGCTTAAACTATCTTTGGCACAGAAAGGGGTAAAATATGCTACTGTAAAGCTTTATAGTAAATTAGCAGATTAAATAAAATGTCTGCCAGACAGCAGTAATAGTTTCTAAAATAACCTGAAATCCTATCTCCCTGACAACTCTTTCTGTTCTTGAATAGGAATAAATAAACCTGTAGGTATAATATATGTGTTTTGTGCCATTTAAGGAAATGGGGTATGTAATAAATATTTTAAGCTCTTTCTCTTAAAAATCTCATGATTCATGTGTTAATTTCTTATGCACTTCACTTGTTCCACATCGCAACGGTTACCGTGAGACTGATCTATGATACACATAACTAACTAACAGTTCAAAGACTGTGTTATTCTCATCAGAATCGCCAGAAAACCAACACAAACAACGATAGTTCAGTTATACATTGCGACTTCGCAAGCTAAAGATGAAGAGATACGGAAGGTATACGAGGACAGTGAATGGATAGTGCAGTACATAAAGGGAGATAAAAATCTTACAGTCATTGGGGACTGGGGGGCGGTTGTTGGAGAAGGAGTAGTAGAAAGGGTTACGGAAAAACACGGGCTTGGCATTACTAAGGAGAGAGGGAAAAAATTAGCTACGTTCCGCAATAAATTTTGGACAATGATAGTGAATACTGTGTTCAAGAATCATAAGACGAGGAGGTGTACATATAAAAGGCCTGGAGATACCAAAAGATTCCAGTAAGATTACATCATTATCAAACAAAGATTCCAAAATCAGGTATTGAATTGGAGGCGTATCCGGGCAGATGCTGACTCAGATGAGAATACAGTAATAAAGAAGAATAGGCTGATTTTTAAGAGGTTAGTCAGGAAGGATCAATACGCAAATAAGTAGGATACGGAAGTATTAAGGAATGACGAGATGCGCTAGAAATTCTCTAAGGCTATATATGCTGCATTAAGGAATATCTCAGTAGGCAGTATAGCTGAAGAGGATTAGACATCTCTAAAAAGGAAAACAAACGGATAGGTAAAAAGACAAAGGTAACTGTGAAGAAACTGTGGGTAACAGAAGAAATATTTCATCTGATGTCGATGAAAGAAAGAAGTTCTAAAACGTTTAGGGAAATACAGGAATACAGAATTACAGGTCATTGAAATAAATAGGAAACGCAGGGAAGCTAAGACAAAATGAGTGCATGAAAAATACTAAGAAATCTGAAAATAAGTTATAGTTGAAAGGACTGACTTAGCACATAAGAGAGTAAAAACATCCTTCAGCGACATTAAAAGCACGGGTGGTAACCGTAAGAGTGCAGTGGAAATTCTACTGTAAAATGCAGAGGAGAGAGTGGGTAGGTGGAGAGAGTACACTGAATGTCTCTATGATGTGGAATACTTTTCTGATGACGTGATAGGAGAAGAAACAGAAGTCGATTTGAAAGAGATAGTGGATCGAATATTTGAATCAGAATTTAAAAGAGCTTTGGATGACTTAAGTTCAAGTAAGGTAGAAGGACTAGATAACAGAATTTCTAAAATCATGAGTACAGTGTAAGGTCTGAGAGTCAAAGAAAGATGAAAGTAATGATAGTTGCAGAAAAGAGATCAGCGACAAACTTAACATCAGGACTGATGGTCACGAAGTAGATGAAGTTATTCTGATATCTGGGCAGCAAATTGACCAATGATGCATGGAACAAGGACAGCGAAGGCAGACTAGCGCTGGCTGTCTAAGAGAAGTCTTATAACATCAAACATAGGCCTTAAAAAGAGGAAGAAATATCTGGGAACGTACGTTTGGAGCACAGCATTGTATGGTACTGGAAGATGGACTGTTGGATAACAGGAAAAGAAGAGAGTCGAAGCATGTGAAATGTGGTGCTACAAATGAATGTTGCAAAATAAGGTGGCCTGATAAGGCAAGGAATTAGGAGTTCCCGCGCAGAGTCGGAGAGGAAAGTGACGGGAACAAGAGACAGGATGGTAGGAGATCTGTTGAGACATCAGGGAGTAACTTCGTGGTACTAGAAGAGCTATAGAGGGTAAAAGTGCAGAGGAAGACCGAGATGGGAATACATCAATCAAATATATAAGGTCATAGGTCGCCAAAGAATCGCAACTGGTTGTCCACTGTTTGGCGACTGGAGGGCATTTCAGATGAATCATGTTTTATGCTCCGTCGGAGAGATGGAGTTGGTGTGTACAGCGTGAAATGTCTGCAAGCTAAGAGAAACAACTGTCGAATGGGTTCACGGAGTACTAGGGAGTGTTGTGAATATGGATAATAATTTGGAGCAATTCGTTGGCTAATCCCGTCATTCTTTAAGCCACGTTGGATCAATAGAAGTGTGCACCTGTCGGTGGGAACGATATTAATAGTTTTGACATTTGGCCACGTTAATGTGACGGCAGAGCATAAAATGCTAGGGAGGATACTTTTCCTTACTTTACGTGCTTGAACTTGCAAACAAATGAGGGACCATTTACGGAGTAGTGCAGGCTATCCGAGGACGAGGAAGAGGACCAGTCAGAGGCGTGCGGCCTACGCCTCCAGATATGCAGAAACCCGCGCTTTTGTCGGCACCCATACTATCTGCGGAGGGTCGACGGCGCTCGCTGAGGCGCAGATATATCACCCTGACATCCCGGTAGCAGACAACACACTGGCTGCCAAAGTTACGGCTGGCGCCTGCATATCGTCCAGTTTCTACACGAGCACCGATACTGCCTCCACAGCCGACGTCAACACCGACACCGATGTTGCCGTGTCCCGGCATACTGACGACGAGAGATTCGTCGCACAGCCCTCTACTCAGCCAATCACAGGCCCCAGTCTAAGAAAGCAAATACTGCTACACAGCCAGGTGCTGCACATGATGCAATTCATTGTATGATGGGTCTGTTGTTCGCCGCAAAGGCAGTTCAGAATGCAAATTTAGATACACAAAGCCCCAAATCTGAAGTGCGGATACTCGAGTAACATAAAATTTTAAAAGAACAAAATTTTTAATTTGGACGAAAAGCATGCTAAATTGCTTCATATTTAGTATCAAAGTCTGAGAAGCATTCGCTGGCACTAGAAGACGCCAAAAATTCATTTTCAGATGCACTTCAGACGGACAGCATGAGTTCTCCAGTTGCGTAGATTCTCAGCATCTCGAATTACAAAGAATGGTTGGGTCATGTGTTTGTTGAGGAGACGGTGGCCTGAAAAAGTACCAAGTAAAAGATAGTTTATGTTGACAAAAATGTTCAACGGTTTTGATGAAATGGTTGTCGCTTTTGATATTGGAACTCATAGCAAATTATGCTGAAGTCGCTAGGTGAAGGTGTAGGCCACACCGAGGTATTCAGCGTGATGGACATCAGGTACACAGACACAACTGGAAGTAGGAAGAAATTCAGACTGGTGTTGCTATAGAGGCTCAGTACGCTGAGAAAGAATTAAAATTAGACGATAATATTACTGATGATATATTGTAACAAATAAGCCCTCGGTCACAAATATTAAGTCAAAACTTGACCTTGTTACGACGCTACTATGAGCGTCGTCTTCAGAATTAGACTAACTGTACTAAAACATTAGGTAAATAGTACATTAATAAAATTAAAGTTTGCACTGACTCGAAAAGATGCAGTACTTACAAGTCACATATTAAAAAATATCTCAGCCGGAAAGGCGACGTCATGAACACTCGCTATCTGACAAGTGTTCATGACGTCGCCTTTCCGGCCCACCCAGATACCGACGTCTAGAAACGCGTCGAGAATATTGGCAATAATACGCTGTGCATGATCTAACCCCTCTATATCATCAGATCAGTAATTTTATATTTCCCTGTTGTTTACGAGCGTATTTGTTCTAATGGTATCCCCAGGATGTTACGGGGATAAGAGTGAGATTGTTTTGAAATCTTTATTTCTATGTAAGCACAATCATGGTCTTTCCTTTATTTAGAGTTTCTTTGTGGATTAAAACTGTCCTGTTACTGGAAGCTGTAAGACGGGAACAAAGAAGAAGAGACAGTGAGAACTCTGGAATGACAAAGTTTCGAAATCACTGAGTACAGATCTTGTTCAGCAGTGGATGAAGGAAACAGAAAGCATTGAGCGCGTAATCCGCCATGCTATAGGTGAGAGATGAGGGTGGCAACAACAAGACGTTGTTCCGCTTCAGACAGTAGGTACATGGTAGGTGAATGTCGTGCGTTACGGGCTGCAACAGGCGGCCTACTAAGCTATTCCCGCCCCATCGCCTCTTTACAGACAAACGCACTCACACACACACACACACACACACACACACACACACACACACACACATACGCACACGCACGCAAACATGCCGAAGGAGTACCACGTCTGACGATCGATCACTGAGGTTCTCTCAGGAGTGTGTCATAGCTTCGATAGACAACACAACAGGCATGAAACTTCGAACACTCGCCGAAGCGTACCATCTGAAGCAAAATAAGGTTCATTGTGGAATATCACAAACATAGTTGAAGGAAAGGACGGATGGAAGCAAGATGATTTCTAATATTAAAATTGTTTAATTGATAGAGAAGGATTGCTGCACAATGAGGTCGGTGTTTTCAGTTTACAAGAAACTATATAATAGAGCACTCTAAAAAGTAACAAAGTCGAAAATGAAAGGGAATGAAGTTAAAAAAGAAAGCGTAATTAATTAGAGGAGACGGTAGAGAATAACATCTGTTTAGTTTTCGCGGCATTGTCTATGAAGTGATCAGATAAGGCTAGGCTTACGAAATAAACACTAGAGGCAGTAGAACAGTAACGCTAGTTTCTATTTCCAGTTCGTCCAGCAAATCTTAAGA
The DNA here is from genome assembly GCF_021461385.2 of Schistocerca piceifrons. Taxonomy (NCBI): domain Eukaryota; kingdom Metazoa; phylum Arthropoda; class Insecta; order Orthoptera; family Acrididae; genus Schistocerca; species Schistocerca piceifrons. The sequence goes on along the minus strand of NC_060144.1, from coordinate 287,067,020 downwards.
ATTGCTTGAAATAAGATAATTATTAGAAAAGGAAAGCCCACACTTATATAGTTTAGATATTGCTATTGGCAAGGGTCCCTCTTGGAACAGATCTCCATTATGAAGTTGTACATTATTTTTTTTCTCGGTGTGGTTAAGCCACCAATGGAACATGGTTTCACCTTTGTAATTAGTTTAGCAATTTTATAAAGGGCATGTACAGAGATATTCCTAAAGGAAATACAGTTTTCTTATTGTATAAATATTTCTTGTCTTTGTCGTATTTTTGTGATATGTATTCTGTTTTTTTCAGATGTTACTTTTTATCGTGTTTAGGGAGGGGTTCTGTTTTCTTCAAAGACAGGTGTTCTCCCAGCCAGAGTCCGTGGAGGGGGCTTCTTGTAACTCGAAGTCTTTCTGAAGGCAAAAATACACACAGTAGTAAGGCTCTGGAGCTGTTATGTTTCAAATTTAGAATGTTTAATTGACACCGAAAACGGTCGTCAAGTCACAGTCACTAAAACAATAAAATATTTAAAAAGTTACAGTAGTAGTTTCGACGCACTGAGTCGTCATCACAAACCTGGAAAACTGCGTCAATAATTGCAACCTCACTTATTTCAAATGTTACGAAAAATACACTAAAAAAAGTAAGCTGACACTAAGGCAGCAGAAACGGGTGATAGGATGTCATGAGAATTTTTGGTTCACCAGCCATTTCACATCTTAATGCAGTGTAGATGAAAACTGCATCGGGATGAAACATATTATATACTATTGCATTAGGTCCTGCAATGATGCAACGGTCATTTTTAAATTACATTCAGTCACACTGCTTGATGACTGCTAAGTTGAAATACAAAAACCCGAAATTTCGGTTGACACCGCGCCTCGGAGGAGGCACAAAACGCCAATTCGGGGAACCGACACCTAACGCGGTGCCCCATCTTGAGAGCATAACGACTGCACCACCCAACTCTGCCAAAGCTGCAGCAACTATTGTACCGCCAATTTCCTGTCTTCCTGGCTACGGGAACGTGTCTGCTAACTGCAGATGCACGATATCATGTGGCGTTCGAGCTTTTCAAGTATCTCTAGTACTTAATCTTTGTCATACAACTCCACTGAGGTTGTTTAGGAATATTTTCAGATAATTTTGATCGCTGGTGGCATATTACAGAGCAATTACGTAAGCAATGGTACTTTTCTACGATACATGTCTATTTGTGAAGAGGAGGGGAGATGGCAACGATATCTGCTGTGTCTCTTGTTTGCAAACAAACTTTTGCCACTCACTCACAGTACATCCTATGGCAACAGTGCTGGCGGCTTTATTCTTCACCGTGTGGCGTGCATCCGCCACTCTTCCATACTTTCCCTCGTTTGGTTTGTTGGCAATGTTAACTGTGCGACAACAACAGTATGGATAGGCTAACGTCTGAACAGTTGGCTGATATTTCACCTCGCCTGCGGGTTCAACGAATGTGACGAAAGACCGGCACCATTTCGCTATGGTGCTCAGCCACATTCTAGTATTCTCGTACGTGGGGGTTGTTACATTACGCTTTAGTTTTGTGTTAATTTTGGCTATTGAGTGTTATAGATTGAGTAAATGTTGTGATGTTGTCTTCATAGACATAAAGGTATTTTGGGAAACAAACAGATCAAATCTCATTAACATTATTATTCTTTAGTGAGGTGCTATAAGAAATCAGTCTCAGCGTACTAGCTGGTGAATAACAGAATAGCGAGAAAGAAAGAGATTTCTATGAAATCTAAAATGAAAATTTACAATGCAATTTTTGAATTAGTTACAGCATATGGTGTGGAGAGTTTGGAACTAAAAAAGAAAAATCTAAGTAGGATTACTGCCTCAGTCATGTATTTTAGGACGAAGTGAGTCGGAAATACCAGAAGAGATCGAATTCGAAGTGAAAGAATTCAAGATGAAACTGGGAAGGTGAAAGCAATGAATGTGGTGGTTCAGGTGCGTCAGTTGAGACGGTATGGCCATGTTAAGAGAATGAGAGAGTAAAGGAAGGCGAAGAAATATTTTAAATGCGTGTGCAGCGATTAGATGGATGAGGCAGGCGACACACAGCGAAGGAGGACAGAATCGAGAAACGGCGACCATGGCGCCGGAAAACAATTTTGTAAATGAAGAGATTGTGTGAGACTAAGGTGGAAGGAAAGAAACAAATAGAAGGAAGCTACCCGACACTTAAGATCGTAAGGGAATTGAAGAAGAAAAAGAGAGGAAATGTGCAATGAACCACCGGAGATAAAAAGTCCCTTGTACCAAATTATTCAAAAAATTTCCCTAAATAAATGAAATTACGAAACTTCCTGGCAGATTAAGACTGTGTGCCGGACCGAGACTCGAACTCGGGACCTTTGCCTTTGTAACAACCCATATGAAATATGAATAAAGTCTCTGCTAATAGTCTACCTCGGAAAATTATCTGGTAGAGCACTTGCCCGCGAAAGGCAAAGGTCCGGCACACAGTTTTAATCTGCCAGGAAGTTTCATATCAGCGCACACTCCGCTGCAGAGTGAAAATCTCATTCTGGGAACTGAAGTTATGTCGGTGATGTTCGGATTCAGTGTCTGTATTGGATGTTGTAAAGTGAGGAGGACCTAGAGCTGACGTAGACTGGAGTGTTTGTTACCACGTTGGTTCTTTTCAGTCTCCTTCGCGTTTTGTCGTTAACAGCTTAGTGGCTTTAGCAAGTACCACTCTTCAAAAACGTATATTGCTCTTCTTCTCTGTTCCATTTTAAAATGGTTCAAATTGCTCTGGCACTATGGGACTTACATTCTGATGTAAGCAGTCCCCTAGAACTTAGAACTACTCATACCTAACTAATCTAAGGACATCACACACATCCATGCTCGATGCAGGATTCGAACCTGCGACCGTAGCGGTCGCGCGGTTCCAAACCGTAGCGCCTACAACCGCTCGGCCACACCGGCCGGCTGTTCCATTTCATCGATCATTAGTTCTGTCATATGCTAAATGGAAGATCAATGACATGTATTTACGATAGTTCACTTCTTTCGTTACGTTTTTCACAGGCAGCAACATAGTTACTTTATCGAATTATATTACTGTTAGATATATTTCCTTGCCTTTGTGACACACCATAAAGCACAGACAGGTCTACTAACTTGCATGCATTAGAAATATGGATAAAGTCTCTACTAATAGTCTACCTCGGAAAATTATCTGTGAGAAGAGTTAAAACCATGTTAAGTTATTCTTCATGGCAACAAAGGGATTTGAGGATGGTCATGTGAGTACTATATTCGAGTCGTTAACATGTTATCCGGAATGAGATTTTCTTTCAGCAGCGGAGTGTGCGCTGATATGAAACTTCCTGGCAGATTAGACCTGTGTGCCGGACCGAGATTCGAACTTGAGACCTTTGCCTTTCGCGGGCAAGTGCTCTACCATGTAAGCTACCTAAGCACGACCCACGACCCCTGCTCACAGCTTCAATTCTGACAGTAAATTCTGCGAGTCCCAAGTTCGAGTCTCGGTCCGGCACACAGTTTTAATCTGCCAGGAAATTTCATGTTATCCGGAGTCGTAGATATAGTAGCTATTGTTTTTCACAATACCTGACCGATACTACTGCCCTAATAGCCCAACATTAGCAAAACGTAAGCCAGAACGAAAGCGACTCTTCTCTAGCTGTGCTTTCACAACAACGTTATTTGATGCAACTGGGATTAAAAATTTCTGTATCTCATACTTCACAGTGGATGCCGCAGGATATGAGAAGGGCTAAGCTTGAGGTTCCTTCTTTGTCTACGTGGTCACCGCCGGTACAAGCTCTCTTGCAAGGGCCTGTCCTCGTCGTGCCCTCCTGTGTGAAAGCACACCGGAACTCCTCTCGAGCCGGTAATTTTCCATGAAAACGAAGCGGAAAATGTTGACCTTTGGTCGAGAGAGCCGACGTTCGTCGCCGGCTGTATAGCGCGGGCGAGTTTTAAAACTGGTCCCTCGGCGGGGCGGCTGTTGTGCCTCTTTGCGTGTCCGCGCCGCTCTTTGTGCGACCCCTTTTTTCCGGTGAGAGGTCGGCGCGTTGAACAGCCCTGCAGGACGCTTTACAAAGTCAGCCACGATGGCGGCGGCGTTCGCGGAACATCTCGCCCGCCCCAAGTGTGCACCGGCACAAATTAAACAGACACACCGACACACTTGCCGCGTTCCGCCCCGGCGTAAGGGTTCTTCTCAGGCACAGCCAATTACACTATTTAGAAAATTTGACTCTCGTCCTCAGCTATTTGTCCCCGCTCTCAGCTCGGGTCAAGTGGTAAAGACAGAAAACATTTTTAGGGGGATGAGAACAAAATGCTACGTATATCGCCAGAGATGTGGCAAGAGGTACACTGTTGTTCTCAGTCTCGTGCCAACATTTGTTTCTCTCTCCATGACTGACATACGTAAAACAACGCAGATCTCTCCTTTATGTTGAAGCTCTTCTGTCCGTGTTTGCTTAAAAATTTGCTTGGAGAGGGTTCGCCATGATCAAAACAGAGTTTTTATTTTTATTATCCAGCCATATTTCCCTGAAGTTTCAGCTTCATCAGTGGTCTTTTTACTGTCTGTCTATAAATCAGGAGAAACGGTCTTAACTAGTAGTACGCATATACACATGAGTTTTCAATAGCGTATTTACACATTTGGAAAACAGGGTCTTTTATATACACCTTGTTACCACACGCTGTGGATTTCCTGGATCGCTTTGTTATTTATTTCAACTGCTTTGTGTCACAGTTTGTCATCTGCAGCCCTGTAGAACTTGATGTGGAACAGTTATTTACTTTGAAATTTTACTACTGGAAATAATACGGCAATGTCTACCATTAAATAATTATCGATGCTGTGGAAGTTTTAATGATCCTGATGTTGCAACTTACTGTACTTTTCACATTAGCGAGGCGTATAATAAGCGTACTGGTGAACATTATTTAGTTCTAGTAAGAGTCTTCTCGATGGGAATGATATCATCGCAAGGTTGACGAAACAGGGCGGATTTGTGTATGGTGTAAATGTGAGGGTGTGTGTGTGAAAAAGTGTAACTTTTGTGGGTGGTCTGACCCTGTATGATCATAAATGAGGTCTTTGATCTTGAAAAAAGTAAAACCTACGCATTAATATTGCCAAAGATGAGAAGCGATTATTGGCGTAGTAGCTCTCAGGGGCACTGTGGGAAGCTCTCTGTCTCAGACATCCCTCTGCATTTCTGTGAGTCACAGCTCGATTGCTTGCTTATCGCAACACAGAAATGTGTGATGTAAGTCGGTTGTGCGGGTTGCCAAGGTAGGATCTTGCCCTCGAGGCGGATCCGCTCCAAAAACAAATCTAACGCGCTTTTCGCTGTTATGTAGCAGTGATGTTACCATTCTGACATTCAGTACCTATCTAACCGTACTCTAGCACCTCGATGATTACTGTCAACATAAGTATACGCCTACAGATTAAATCGTTCGATTTACGCTTTAATTTACAAGCAGGGATGTCAGATATCACGAAGGGTGTCTTGGTATCTGCATCGACAGGTATGCTCTCCGAGTGACATTGTGATACGTGGTGGAGGGTACTTTGTGTATGAGTGTCACATCATCTATTTTCTGCTTGAGTCGTAAATAGCGTATGGGAAGAACGAACATTCGTAAGCCTCTGCGTGGTCCCGAGTTTCTCTAATTCTACTCTCAGGGTCTTTTGCGAGCTATAAATGTAGGCAGAAGCCGTACAGTATGGTTATAGTTATAGTTTCGCTACGTGAGAGGGGATTCAAAGAAAGACGAGTCATAGTAGACTTTTATAAGAAGGCAAAAAACACTGGTATAACTGTAGAAAGTTTATATTAGAACCACGACCGGTTTCATGCCAATTAATGCACACCCTCAAATGATACAAATTGTGTCTACAACATTATTTTCCTCTGTCCTGAATCCTGTCTCTGTCCTTCTCGTCACTGATTTGGGGAAACCATTGCAATATTTTTCTTCAAATTTAGATATTTATAAAGAATCCGATTAGCCATGTAGAGCAGTTTTGTAGACATTACTGATAGTAGCGACCGTGTTGGTGATAGTAGGACTATAAAACTTTGGTGAAATATCTGTAAGGACATATGGAATGGCGATAAAGAATAAGTCATTGAAAGTAAACAATTTTAAATTTCAACCTGGGAAGGTAACATTCGTTAATTGCGTACCATGTTCACGTTCCATGTTACAAACGCTGTTTAGTTTGACGACCATCTACACCCATGACAGCCTCGGCCCGCACTATACATACCCTTTCACAATTGTTAGCAACACTTAGCGCATGGTGTAAAACGAAATGTTCAGGTATCCTGACACAGCTAGTGCACTGCTTGAAGATGGGACATAGCAGGCAGCAATCACAGCCTGGGCAGCAACTTCTTCAACAATTTCTGGCTCCGTTGGGTGCTGGACTCTCCCAAAATTACCTGTTAATTCGAACTTTTGAATAATGTTATTCAACTGCGGAGAGGAAAGAGGACCTCTCGATTATCCTTTAACGCATCGATACCTTCGAAGTGCGGCAGCTTTACTATGCCGATTGTCTGAAACTGTAGTGCGTACTCATGCTTGTGTCCCAACATTACCTCGTCATTCCAGTAGCGGCGCCTGACAGCAAGTCATGACACAGACAATGCTAAAAACGCAAACCATGCAGTGCGCGGTCTGTACATCAATCATATAAAGATAGGTACTCAAACGGTAAATAGTTTTCCTACTAGAAAGGCTCAAGTACCAAAAGTGTAATTATCGTCTCCTTATTAAGTGGTTGCCTAATCTAACAAATGCACTCTTTCGCAATTTTATCAGCAAGCAGAACATCGCTCTTGTGGCGTTGAAGATTGCCGTGCATCCCCGTGACAGCCTCGAGCATCTAAACGAACCAGTAACGAAACACACTGTTCCACCCTGAACCTTATGTATCCCCTCTGTCAGTGTTATCTGGTGTGGACCTCAGATTTACGATCAGTACTAAATTATTGGTTCAACAACTTTTCTGCGAGGTACCTCATTTGCGGGTGGACGGCACTTCCTAAGGAATCATGCAAAGAAAGTGAGTCTGGCAATTGCCACACCTGCGATTAGTTTGCTGATACCTCGTGCCGTTGAGCCAGTACGATAGGTTCATGCTACAAAATAAGAACTGTGGCGTCATGACGATCATTCCATTGGCGAAAGAATCAGCACCAGTCCCTAATTCAGAAGTTTGAACGTGGTACGAAAGCTAGAAAATCTGGAAAGGGAAATGCTAAGGCTCAATCTCGATATGGTGCAATGCTGACGTTGCGTTTGATAATGGAAGCAAACCTAAAGAACAACCAAGATATGTCCGTAGGATTTGTCGACCTGGAAAAAGGGCAAGATGTTCACATTTCTGAGAAAATTTTGGGCAAACTGTGGGGACAGACGAGTAATGTACAGTATGTACAAGATCCAAGAGGGAACAGTAAGTATGGGAGACCAGGAGAGAAGTGCCCACCCTAACGTGAGTAAGAGAGGGATGTAGTCTGTCGCCCCTACTGTTCAATTTGTACATCGAAGAAGCAATGATCGAAATAGAAAGGAAGTTCAAGAGTCAAATTAAAATTCTAGGTGAAAGGATATCAATGGTAAGATTTGCTGGTCACATAGCTATCTTCAATGAAGGTGAAGAAGAGTTACAGGATCTGCTGAATGGAATAAACAGTCTGTTAAGTACTGAGTATGCACTGAGTATGCACTCGTTTCAATTTAGGTTATTTGTAATTGTAATCCCCAAATATTTGGTTGAATTTACATCCTTGAGATTTGTGTGACTTATTGAGTAATCGAAATTTAGCGGATTTCTTTTCGTTCTCATGTGATTAACTTCACACTTTTCTTCATACAGGGCCAATTGCCACTCTTCGCACCATACAGATATATAACTCATTTTTGTAACTCGTTTTGGTCATCTGATAACTTTGCAAGACGGTAAATGACAGCATCATCTGCAAGCAATCTAATACATCTACTCAGGTTGTCTCCCATGCCGTTAATATAGATCAGGAACAATAGAGGAACTAGAACACTTTCTTGGGGAAAACAGAATATTACTTATGATTTACACGATGCATTTCCGTCTATTACTACGAACTGTGACCTTTATGACAGGAAATCATGAATCCAGTCGCACAACTGAGGTGATATTCCATAGGCACGCAGTTTGGTTAGAAGACGCATGTGAAAGACGGTGTCGAAAGCCTTCGGGAAATCTAAAAATATGGAATCAATTTGACATCCGCTGTCGATAACACTCGTCTCTTCATGAGTATAAAGAGCTAGTTGTGTTTTGCAAGAACGATATTTTCTGGATTCGTACTGACTACGTGTCAACAAATCGTTTCCTTCGAGGTACTTCATAATGTTCGAATACAGCATATGTTCCAAAACACTACTGCAAAGCGACGTTATGCTTTGGACCTGTAATTCAGCGGATTACTCCTACTTGTTGCCTTTCATAATTTTGTGGGTTTGTCAGCCATAAATACATTGAACAGCCAAAGAAACTGGTAGACCTGCCTAATATCGTGTAGGGGCCCCACAAGTACATAGAAATGCCGGAACACATTATGGACTTGACTAATGTATGAAGTAGTGCTCGAGGGAATTGACACCATGAATCCTGCAGGGCTGTCCACAAATCCGTAAGAGTAGGAGGGGATGGAGATGTCTTCTGAACAGCACGTCGCAATGCATCCCAGATATGCTCAATAATGTTAATGTCTGGAGAGTTTGGTGGCCAGCGGAAGTGGCTAAACTCAGAAGAGTGTTCCTGAAGCAATTCTGGAGAGTGGGGTGTCGCATTGTCGTGCTGGAATTGCACAAGTCTGTCGGAATGCACAATGGACACGTATGGATGCAGGTGATGAGACAGGACGCTTATATACATGTCACCTGCCGGAGTTGTACCTAGAGGCATCAGGGGTCCCATAATACTCCAACTGCACATGTCGCTCACCATTAGAGGGCCTCCACCAGTGTAAACGTCTGCCCCGATAGGCGAATGGTCAGCTTGAGGGACTGCCGTCCTAAGGGGCCCGGGTTCGATTCCCCGTAGGGTCGGGAATTTTGTCCGCTCAGGGACTGGATATGATTTTGTCTCCATCATCACTTCATCTCTATCCGGCGCGCAGGTTGCCTAATGTGGTGTCGAATGTAATAACACCTGTACCAAGGCAGCCGGACCTGCCTCGTAAGGGGCCCACCGGCCAATGACGCCAAACGCTCATTTCGATTTTTTTTACCAGTTTAAACAGCCCTTGCTGATATGCGGGGTCCATGGATTCATGAGGTGTCTCCACACTCGTACACGGTCATTCGTTCGATAAAATTTGAAACTAGACTCGTACAATCAAGCAAGACGTTTCCGGTCATCAACAGCCCAATGTTGGTGTTGACGGGCACAGGTGAGGCGTAAAGCTTTGTGTCGTGCAGGCATCGAGGGTATACGAGTGGGCCTTCGGGTCCGAAAGCCCATGTCGAAGATGTTTCGTTGAATGGTTTTCACGCTGACACTTGTTGTTGCCCAGCATTAAAATCTGCTGCAATATACCGAAGCGTTGCACTTCTTTCGCGTGGAATGGTTCTCTTCAGTCGTCGTTGGTCCCGTTCTTGCAGGATCTTTTTCCGGTAGCAGCGATGTCGGAGTTTAGGTGTTTTACCCGATTCCTAATATTCATGGTACACTCCTGAAATGGTCGCAGGGGAAAATCCCCATTTCATCGCTAGGTAGGACATGCTTTGTCCCGTCCCTCGGCTATAACACCACTTTTAAACTCACTTACATCTTGACAACATGCCTTTGTAGCAGCATTAACCGATCTAACAACTGAACCACATATTTGTTGTGTTATATAGGCGTTTCCGACAGCAGCGCCGTATTCTTCCTGTTTAAATTTCTCTGTATTTGAATATGCACGGTTATAGCTGTTTCTTGGCTCTTTAGTGAATTTCTTAAAGAATCGAAATTGTGTGTAAAGTTTATTACAGGTCAATAAGCTGTCTCACTTTCTAATAATCTATGAATCTATTCTGTTATTTGTGTGTCATATATTACGCTGCTTTTTCACACCACCACAGCCATTGTTTCCAAATAGTGAGTGATACATATACCAACTTTCCTTGAAATCTGTTTAGCGGCGTAGGAGGAAATCTGGAACACACATAAATGTATTCATACTGATATACATACGTAAAGCCACCCATTTATGTAATATGTGTGTGCCAAAAACCTTGAGGTAATCTTTCACCACTCAACTTGTCATATTGGAGAGCGGCTCTATCTTGAATCTATTTAATTGAACGTTATCAATCCCCATGTTATTCACTATCTAGGATAAGACAAATAGCCCTGAATGGTCATATCTTGAATTTTCCACATTCAGCACAAGTGTAACTAATGTATTTGGATATTCATCAATGGAAATGGTATACACAAATGAGACAAAATATTTACACCGTTACATAGTTACAGAAAACTGATCCTAACGAAGTTCATTTTCCCGATATTGGTACAAAGAGAATAAATCTTATTTCGACATTCGTCCCAGCATAAAACCATCCATGCCGTCTCTTTTCTTGAGTAGAAACTAACATGTTCCACTCATCACGAAATTACCACTTTCTTAGTAAATTCAGTCTTTGTCGCTACAGATATACTCATGGACTTCTTGTTTAAGAAATAGACATCTTTCATAACCGTCAAGTGTCATCTAGAAGTATGTATATAATTTACCGGTGTCATCATCTTGTGATATGCAAGCAACTTAAAATGGTCAGATCGATAAGTAATGTTTCCTCTGTTTAGTAGATTATTTCAATGCGGTTCTCTCTCAAGTGCGCTTTCACCGGAATTTTTCTCTTGATACACCAATAGAGAGAAATTCTTTAGATATCACTTACGTATACATATTTTGTAAGTTATAGTATTATTTGTAGATAGCTGGTGTAGTTAGAGATCTTGTATGGTAAATTTTTTCTGTAGTTTCGGTAAGCTTTTTGTCTTATTTGTCCATTTATTGTCATACCCTTCTATGTGACCTATGAATTATGTTTTAACCTCTTGTAATCTCAGTAGTTTCCTACCCACCAGGGTAACCGAGAGCGCTAACGCGCTGCTTCCTGGACTCGGGTAGGCGCGCCGGCCCCGGATCGACTCCGCCCGGCGGATTAACGACGTAGGGCCAGTGTGGCGGCAAGCCTGGATGTGGTTTTTAGACGGTTTTCCATATCTCCTACGTGAATACCTGACTGGTCCCCATGTTCCGCTCCAGTTACACGACTCGCAGACAGTTGCAATACATTTCGCACTCTTCCATGGCTTACAATAGACACAGACAGCTGGAGTACACTAATTCCTTCCCGGGTGGTACGGGGTGGCTGCAAGAAGGGCATCCGGCCACCCATTACACTTAACATGATACATCCAATTTACCAGGGCCGACCCTGCGTCACTGCGCGGCAAGGCTCAGAAAGGAAGAATCTCAGAAATTTCCTAAAACTTCTTATATTTAATTGAATCGTACATAATTTTTCATGTCTTACTCTTTGAAATTTTCGCCTGAGAATTTGGAAAATTCTTCTGTTTCATTGTAATGCTGATTAGAAATCTTATTTCACTCTTTTGCCATGTGGCGCATCCCTCTTTTTGTAATGTCCTTCCGCTCTTTAGTGCAGTTTCTTGTTTTCTAGTGCCATATCGATAAAGAATGACAGTAAATGAAAAGGTGAAAAGGAATTCCGTTCTCGATCGGTACGATTATGTGTCACGTCATTGCGACCAGCTGCTACTGAGTCTTCTGCTGCTTATGACAGTGCCACACTCTCTTCTTGTAAAACCTCAGATTTGGATTGTTCCATATTATTTTGAAGGTTACTTAATTGCCTGTGCGTCTCTAATGTCTCGTACAAATTCCTGTCATGACGTTCGCTAATCTCAGAACTGTGCGAACTGCCGTGTTCGTTATCCATGTTAAGTTCGCTGTTTACAGAAAGAGTTTGAATTCCATATCAGTGGTACTCATTTTCTCTAAACTAAGTGCACGAGTATGGGTTAACCGTGGCATAACAAAATGCAGACAGGAAAATTTAAACACTTCCCCTAATAACGTAACTCCAGCCCTACACACCGCGAAACTCAATAACATTCGAGAAAAACAGCCACAACGATGTCCAATACGACTGAAACTAGACGACTGAAACTAGACGACTGAAACTAGATGTTGTAAGTTTGAATGCGTCGGTGACTGGTTTATGGCAGTTGAATCCAGATATTTTTAAGGTGTGGAATCCATCTTATCACCTGATCTGGCCATAACATGACACACTGTCGGAGACTCTAATCAATTTACACCGTGGAAACGATGGGTGGCTTTAATTTTTTCTTTAGAGTTGCGAACAGACAGCTCCAGGTCCCTTTTAGTGTCAGACTGCTTCACGACAGTGAGCACCCAAACAATCGAGAGGCTATAGTGGGCCAGACACTGCCCTACGAAAAGCATTTCACAAGCACCACAGAGAAGATACGAACTAGGATCAACGTTTTATGTAATTCTGCAGGCTTTTGTAGCCGTTGTCACTGAAGTTAAAATCTTCCGGGTTATTTGGCCGCGTCATATTTCTACTAAAATGATCGACGTTCCGACTCCTCTGCTGGGATCTTCCTCAGGATCTTTTGGTGTCCACTACTGATAGAACACTGTTCTAGTGTTCTAGCAGCAGTGGACACCAGAACCGAAACGTCGATTATTTTAGTAGAAATATGACGCGACCTAATAATCGAGAAGATTTTAAGTTTAGGAACAACGTTCTTCAAAAGCTGCACGGAGGAACGTGCGGCTTGCGGTAGCAGAGACTATCCGGTCGCCGCATATCCCAAAACGGATGCCGCCAGTTACGCCATTGTACTTCTCACAGCCGCCACCAGGGCATGAGGACGCTGCCACGAACGATTACACTGCTGCCAATGAGATGCAAGCATCCCCTCTCTGGAGCTCCACCTACGGGTGTACTTAAGTTAGGACATTCATGCTCTGACGCCACTTTGTGTGTCTGCCAGCTGAATATCATTTAGCGACTTTCATAGTGGCAGGGCTCTGCATCGTCTAAACAGACGTTCTATTGAAGGGTGACAGATCTCTGCATTCAGATCTACTGTTAGCAACTACCACTACAAGTACAGCAAGAAAGTGACGTTGTACCAATACTATATTATATGATGTCTAGAATAAATTAATTTCAGGACTCTCTGTTCATGAACCCCTTCTATTCCTCGCTCCTATATCCACTAAAAAACCACACAGTGAGCAAGGAAGTTATAAGAGACCGGTGGCAAAGAAAGGAAGTGTTTCAAGGATCTTTGGCTATGAGAGCAGGACACTTTTTCTTTCTATTGCATTCCCTACTGGGTTAGAGCATATATTAGGTCTAAATATATAAGCAGAAATATTTGAGATACTTAAGCAATCATGACAAACCACAAAGAGCAACATTTAAGTACTGAACAACATCCAACGTCTCTTGTTCATATTAAGACTCAGCAATTAACAGAACTGCTAAACCGTTCAAATGGCTCTGAGCACCATGGGACATCTGAGGTCATCAGCCCCTAGAACTTAGAACTACTTAAACCTAACTACCCTAAGGACATCACACACATCCATGCCCGATACAGGATTCGAACATGTGACCGTAGTAGTCGAGAGGTTCCGTACTGAAGCGCCTAGAACCGCTCGGCCACCGCGGCCGGCAACAGAACTGCTGTCAGCTGTTTCTTGCCTCGCACAAGTGCAAGCAGCCCAGCAACGAAAGGAGCCGAAAGATAAAGAAGGAATTTAGCTGCCAGTTCTGCACTTCTGACAGTTCGATGAAACGGAAACAACATAGGAAGAATACATAACACAGTTGCATCAACATTTCGATGCCTACAAAATCACAGGACAGTCATGCCGTGCATTTTTTTTCATGTGGAGGAATGTACACCTGCCACATCCTAGTGAAGTTGTTTCACTTCAGTGAGCCACAAATTCAGCCTTACGAGATTATAATTGCGGGATTAGACGTATTTTTTGAGAATCGAATACGTACTGACGCTGCCCATTATAAATGTGCTAAAAGTTATCAATGTACTCGAACTTCAACATTTATTTCAGCGACATTTCCGTCTACCAATTATCGCTTCACTTGAGACATGCCTAGCTGCGTAGCCACGCGGTTTGAGGGGCCTTGTCACGGATTACGCGGCCACTCCCGCCAGAGGTTCTAGTCCTCCCTCGGGCATGGGCGTGTGTGTGTGTTGTTCTTAAGTTAGTTTAAGTAGTGTGTAAGTCTAGGGACCGATGACCCCAGCAGCTTGGTCCCGTAGGAATTCACATACAATTGACACAAACAACCCATGCCCAGCCATGGCCCCTGCGCCAGCACCCGCAACTCAGTGTCGAGTAAACGAGACATACAGCGAGCATTTGCCGCGCCGGCGCAACGCTAACAAAATGGTTCAAATGGCTCTGAGCATTATGGGACTCAACTGCTGAGGTCATTAGTCCCCTAGAACTTAGAACTAGTTAAACCTAACTAACCTAAGGACATCACAAACATCCATGCCTGAGGCAGGATTCGAACCTGCGACAGTAGCGGTCTTGCGGTTCCAGACTGCAGCGCCTTTAACCGCACGGCCACTTCGGCCGACGCAACGCTAACAACGCAGCCCCAGCTCAATAGAGAGTGAAGTCATGTCTGAAATGCTCTGTCACCTATCATCGGAAGAATTGCTGAATGCAGTTTTTGTCATCACTTAAGATATATGAAACTGGTCTGCCTGCAAATCACTCCTCTGTTTCACTAGAGAATGATACAAAGCAGGAAAGGATGGAAATTCATGTCGTTTCATTTTCAGATTCTACACTCTTCCTGCTCAAAAATCAGGCATATGAAGATACAGATGACGCACCAGCACACGTTTACTGCGAATACCACACCTTTCTAAAACGCTCTCCCTATCTCGAAATTCACGAAAGCCTCTAGTGCATAGGTGGAAACAGAATAAAGTTTTTCATGACACGGAATCGAAGTTTGTGTTCAGAGAACACACTGTCTATTTCATTGCGAATTTCTAACCAGTCAGTGCCCTTTCAGCTAGGTACCTGAGCTTCTGTAGCGTTGCTTAACATAGTTACGTATGGAAAAATTGGCCAACCACATTTGCGAACATCAGGTCTGCATGTCAGCGAGTATAACGGAGACAGAATTTCTGTGCTTTGAACGTGCAGCTTACCTCCCAAATACAAAAACGAAATTAACGGAGTTCTCTTTCACTGCACGCTAATCACGCACGAACGCAAATATTTTCAGTGTAGATGCGTTTGATTCCTTCGGGTTGAACATACAGTACAATGTAAATGGCACTGACACAAGAGTTTCCCATGCTGCAGTTCAACAACTCTGTGAAAAGTATCAACATTTGTCCGATAGTAATCTTAGATACGCAAAAGATTTTCACGCTTGCACTACGCACTAAGCAAATGCGCAACCCAAATACTGACGCGCACGTCCTGTGCCACATGCGTAGCGAGACGTCGTGGCTACAGAAATTCGGGGTCTGGAAGCTGTTTGTGACTCAAAATTTATTTCAGCAAGTCATTGGTCATCATCCGTAGGCGTTTTTCGTAAGCCAGATGGAAATATTCATCTTTGAGCGGATTTAAAGCACAGTAAAATCGCAGAGAGTCATTGATTTCCACATGCTCCCATGTATAGAGGAGCTTTTGAACGCCTAGCAGGAAGACAGTTCTTCTCTACAACTGATCTTGCAGTCAATTACCATTAGACGAAAAGACAAACAATTTTGTTGTAAATACTCATGTCGGCGTGTTTGAATATCAACAACTACCTTTCGGCATTGCTTCTGCGTCTGTGTTGTTTTGATAATTTCTCTAACACGTGCCATTTTCTAAAATTGCCTTGAATACGTAATCGGCTCCAGGCAAACTGCAGAACAACACCTTAAAAATTTCGACTGTCTTTTACAACTGCGGCAGGCCTCAAATGTAACTTGCAGGAATATTCTTTCTTCAATACGACTGTTAAATACTTAAGACATATAATGGACGCCAGTGGTGCTCGTCCTTCGTCGAAACATTTGCAAGCATTTCCGCAATTTCCGTCTCTTAAGAATTTATGTGAACTGCAAGCTGTTCTTGGAAAATTGAGCTATATATAAAGATCATTCCTAATTTAGTGCTAATTGCCACACCAGTGAACGGTCTCAGACGTAAAAACCTACTTGCACTATAAAAAAGATTGAAACCAAGGTTTTCAAAGACTAAAAGATGCATTGCTTCGTCAGTCTTTCCTTGTGCACTACGATCCGCTCAAACCAGTTCCGTTTGCAGTTGATGGCTTACCACGTGGCATTGGGTCAGTTTTATCTCACGCATCCTCCTAAGCAGCTTGCCGAACGGGTGCCTCCACCCGCTGCCGATTAGAGTCGCTGCCTGCCAACCGACAACATCATAGTCATCACGCCTCTTCTATGGACATCGACGCCCTCACCGTCGGCTAGTGGGCAGCACCCTCCATGCTCCTACCTG
The DNA here is from genome assembly GCF_021461385.2 of Schistocerca piceifrons. NCBI lineage: Eukaryota > Metazoa > Arthropoda > Insecta > Orthoptera > Acrididae > Schistocerca > Schistocerca piceifrons. The sequence goes on along the minus strand of NC_060144.1, from coordinate 287,050,373 downwards.
AGCCATCGGTTGCGTTTTGCACCAGGTTTTCCGGGACAGTTGCTATGGCGCTTGCAGAACACAATATTAGGACGTGGGTTGGTCTGCTCTGCCTCAAACCACGTGACAGCCTCATCACTATCTATGGCACATTCCTTACCCCGTACCTTCCTAGTTGGGAGGGGAAGAGTGCAGTATCGCCCGGTTTATGGTCAGCCGCACTGCCAGTTACGCCGCGGTGTTTCCTATAGCTGCCACCACGGGGCGGGGGCTCTACCACGAACGATTACGCCGCTGCCACTGAGATGCAAGCATCCACTCTCCGGAGCTCCAGTGGTGGGTGTACTTAAGTTCGAACATTCAGTGTGTTGGCCAATTAAATAACATTTAAAGACTTTCATAAAGGCCTGGGTCGGGATCTTCTGAATATACATTGTACTGAAGAGTGGCAGATTTACTCAACTTTTGTATTTGTATATATTTCTAGATTCAAATCTACGTTGGAATCTAACGCTGTTGAAATTCCTGGGCTAGCAGGACAGAGCGGATTAGGTTGCGGAAAAGGAGCCAAAATAAGTTGCTCTCAGTAGCACTCAGCATACAAAATTTATTTATCAACACACAATATTACAACAAAGTTGCTGAACACTCAAAACTTTAATCGACCTCCTTTGATTAGTTTTGAAGGCAACGACGTTGCCACAGTGGATACACCGGTTCCCGTCAGATCACCAAACTTAAGCGCTGTCGGGTGGGGCTGGTACTTGGGTGGGTGACCATCTGTTGCCATTTGTCGGGGTGCACTCAGCTTCGTGATGCCAACTGAGAAGCTACTCGACCGAATAGTAGCGGCTCCGGTCAAAGAAAACCATCATAACGACCGGGAGACCGGTGTGCTCACCACACGCCCCTCGTACATCCTCAGCGGAGGATGACACGGCTGTGGGATGGTCCCGATGGGCAACTTGTGGCCTGAAGGCGGAGTGATTTTTGATTAACTTTAGATCGGCTGAAGGCCACACTCAAAATCCAGACAAATGGCCTAAGCAGAAAACTGAAATATAAGATTTTTCTGTTGGTTTCACCATAAAATATTTTCTAAATTTTCAACCTAAACAGGCTGAAGACCTTAGCAATTTAGTTTTAATGTGACATGGCAGAAGACCGCATATTAATCAATAAGAAGAGTTTCAATCAAAAGGCAGAAGGCCTTATCTTAAAACATTTCATGCAAAATTCAGCTAAAGGCCCCATAAAAAAGAATAACAATCATTTCCCTTAAGAGCAAGACGAGAACATTAATTTAAGATGTATTAATACTCGGATGAAGGATACATATCAACAAAATATGTTCAACGGCTTAATTCCTAAAGAAAGAGTTGCAATTTAAAAGGCAGAAGGCCGTATCTTAAAACAATTCATGTAACATTCGGCTGAAGGCCGCATGTATAAGAATAACAGTCTCATACCTTTAGGACAAGGCAATTAATTTAAGAGATATTGATACTCGGCTGAAGGCCACACATCAACCAAATCACTAAAACCCAATCAGGGAAGTTACTGTGTAACACACAAAAAACTGTGCTCAGAAGTTTACTAGGGTCGGCTTGGGATTGTAACACTAACGCCGGTTTAGGTGAGACAGGCAGCCTGTCCAACGACTTCTTAATCTGAAGGGAAACCAACCGACAGACAGCCGACCGACCTATCAACAAATTCAGTTCAGCTCCACGCAACCAGCAAAACGACCACAAGTTTTCAATACAACGACACACAGAATACTGGCGCTCACAACGACCAACAACACCTCAGCTGTCGAACTACATGCCGCGCTGGACAGCAACAACACTACCAGGAAAATACCCTGCCGACAATTACGTCAACGACCAGAGCAGATAACCGGAATGCCAACGGCCACAAGGAAGAAGATACAGCTGATCAACTTCAATAACAGGGAAAAAATTAAGTTAAGTTAAGCTCCACAGGAAGACGGCTGGAATCTTAGCTGACTTGAATACATACACGCTGTTGCTCGCTGGAATGTCCAAAAAGCGACAACGGGGATCAAGCGAAGAAATGTAACCAGTTGAGGCTCGACATTGAGGACTCAACTTTCATGTCCAAGATCGGTGGGCGACGAATTTCGTAGCACTCGCAAGCTGCACCTCACACTCCAAGTCGGCGTGCACACCGCCAGCGGCCCCAGCCAGAGTACGCGCGACAGAGACTTCCTTGCTGCTCCACGCCAACCGACCGACTGGTCACACACAGCCAAGCCGGAAATTATATACGCCACACCAAAAATAGTACAGCAGTACTAGTATTGATACATACTGCTGCTGCCACTCACGGAGAGAACAGCAACACTATCGCGATAACCGCAGTAGAAATAAATCCACAGGACTGCCACCAAGGTTTAACCTAAGAGAAGCGTAACTCGAGCCAGCCACGACTCAGCTACAAATACAGCAACGAAGTTATGTATTACTTTTACTGTTTGACATTAGATGAAGAATAAATTAATATCTGGGTTCTCTGTTCACGAACCACATCTATTCCTCGCTCCCGTATCCACTGAATAACAATACAGTTTTCAAGGAAGTCATACTTGGACTCTTCTGCTGAGTCGCTACACACTTCATCACATGGTTTATACTCTACTACAGAATATGGTGTTCTTGAACGGCTGACTAGCGCACAGACGCATATGCCCGACACGTAGCTGGACAACGCAATGAAAATTATCTGTAGTACTATAAAGTCAATGCCTGTCAAATGGCTGCCCATACACTAGCCTTTGTCGAAAAGCAGCTCTTCTCAGTTAGTTTAAACGCTTGCATTGTAACCCGCCATTCCCATTGCGTCAGTAGGTTGTAATCCTAGAAAGACTGTGGATTCAAACAAGAAAATCATCCATTGCAACAATCATGGAACTGCGCACCACTCATGGGAACGAGACTGGACAGAACCTTGCCCTCCATTTTCCCAAACTTCCTTTGCTTGTGAAAGAAACCCCCACCTTTTACTAATCGCCCAGAATATGGACAACAATTAACAGAATACGGGTTAAGAATGGTAGAAACGCAGGCTGTCTTCATTAGTGGAAATAGACAAAACGATAGCAACATTGTTTCATAGTATCCCAATTGGGCACGTCATGGTACTTTGGACAGTTTCCCGGTGGTAGCGAACGATGCGGTTGATTACTAGTACATTCAGAATTCAATGTCTATTTGTAAATTAAATGTGTTACTGTTTGTATTTTATTTAATATTGTGCTGTAAAAGCCACACGACAAATAAATATATAAAATCGTGCATTGAAAATGTAGCGATTATTTTAGCACGCATTTGGAGACCATAGTTTTTATTGTTGACAGTGTACTACAACTTTTCACACCACACCTATATTTTGTGTCTTTCATTTTTAAATATTCGTTTCGATTCTCTGACGACTTTGCCACACTGTAAACAGCGGCACCATGAACAAACAGAGAAATATTAACTTTGGCCGCTTTTGTATAATCATATACTTTAACTCTTGTCAGTTTCTACTGTGGGTACGATTCACACAGCATATAACTTTTATCGCATTTCCATATTCAGAAGCAGCTATTAAAACCAATTATTATTGGTTCCTCCATCTTAAACTTACTGTACTTAATTAAAGAGAATTTTAAACCAGTCACTTTTCGATTCTGTTTTTAAAGCATCGTCCATGGTCATTCTGGAAAATTGTATAAGTATTTTATATAGTTGGGGGGCAGTTTTCTTACTTTTCTTCTGCCTCCTGTCCACATACTCTGCAAATCATTGTTTTTTCCTCCCTTCCCAGCGGAGTATGAGGTCGAAGGAAACTTCGTTGTACACATGAAATTGTCAGGTTCTTGGATTTTGGAGTTCCTCCAACGCTGTACTGGTGTTACCTGTACTTCACTTCAATTTAGAACTAGAACTGCATTTCTATGTGTTCGTATTCAACACTATATTACAGCATTTATGTTATATCATTCGTGTTTCGTGTTGATTGTCAGCGTCGCCAACTTGTGAGTTGCTTTAAATAACATACAATTTGCGCGTGCGGGCCTTTGTGTGTGTGAGTTAATGTATGTCAGTGAAGATGTCTTAAACATTGAGCAGAGAGGTCAGTGGAGGGCTTAGACCTAAGAGTTAGAACTCTAATTTTTCGGATGATAGTGATAATACAGAGTGTTTCACAATGTTTTGACGATTTCAGATATGAATAATAGACAAACTAATCCATAAACAGAGTTGAACATTTTACACAGGGTACAACATTTATTCAAGTCTACTTCTAAAATATTATCTTGGGATAACGACGACCAGTTGTGGTTACACATTACTCGATGCCAATTACCCAGTTCTTGATCTTTCGCAGCTGGTGCGGGAATTCTGGAAATTTCATCGTGTATTCAAAGCTTCTCAGCAAGTTGTAGCACACTCTCGCCTCCAAGTTACCCCGTAGGCCATTCGATACAAGCGCGTTTGGATGTTTTTCTACGGTCGGTTGACTTTCGATTTGAAGCACTGGAAGTTGCGCGAAAGTTTCGTACCCAATTCCACATTGTTCCAGGAGTTAGAACTGGATATCGGGACTGAATCTTGGAACGCTTACGAAAGGCAGGTTGCACACGCTCGACAAATTGGCCGCAGCGAAAATAGGACTTCACCGCGAACGCACAATGTCACTTCGACCAGTAGAAGGTACTGACCTGTATGTGGGATAAAACTTGACATTCCGCACGGCTAATACACGGCACCATTGTCGCTGTATCTTGCTTCTAGCTAGAATTTTTCAAATCTGAAGTCGTCAAAACATTGTGAAACACCACTGTAGGAAAGAAACTGGGGAGAGTTGGTAGTTGTGAACGGGGCCTGACTGGGAGAGAGGTAGTGAAGGGGTGACTGACGTAAGGGCCTGGTCATATGTATACATTTAACTTTACATTAGGTATTTAATTAGTTTAAAGGGTGTGTGGTTCGCCAGTTAGGACTGATAATTTATAAGTTGTATCTTTTCTGCTATGGATTTATGAGTAAGGCACTTTCCTTTTTACAAAAGCATTAGGAGAAAACTGATCTATATACCAAGTAACACGTGGTAAATGTGATGACATGCGTAGGTCCGACCAGCACGACATTTGTCACAAGATACATAGAGCATGGAAAAGCATGGAAGTATAGGACAAATGATTAATTAGCAGAACACTTGCACCAAGACCATCACAAAGTTACCACCAAAGACACAGATATGGAAATCATTTGGCTGACAATAACAGAAACCACCTCCTGACCTCATAAGTAAACTACCTCTTTCACAAAACGGTAACAAATAAAAAACACCTGATAAATGACCACAGCAACATGGCAAATCACACACTCTTGAAGGTAACTGAGCACTTAGTACAACATTAAATACATACACACGACCAAACACTCAAATATGTTACCCATTCACCGCCACTCCCCGTTAGGCCCTATGCTGCTCTACCATCTCTTCCGAGTATCCTTCCTACAACCATAACCTCACTCGCTCACTCTCACCCGCTCTCTCTCTCTCTCTGCATCTCTCCTTCTCTCTCTCTCTCACCACACACACAAACACACACACATACACACAGACACACACACACACACACACACACACACACACCACACTCTTCATCATACAAGTCGAATATTCCTTGAAAAAAGTCAAACGAAATAGATCACTTTGGGAACACTCAGAAGCTACACGATAAAACAAAGAAATGTCTGCCTCAGTAGCTGCGCAGTCAGCTCCGCGGTTTGCTTGTCTAGGATACCCAGGTTCGATTCCCGTCAGAGTGGGAGATTTTCTTCTGCTCGGGGAGTAGGCGTTCCGCTGTCGTATCGGGATAAATGACAATCCACAGACGGCAGATGAGAAGGCTGTACGGGCATTGGAACACATGTAAGTGCTGTTCTATTTCTAAAGAGAGATCAAGTGCAAATAACACCAGTCAAGCGAAAGACACTTTGCAAAATGGCAAATAACCCGCCGATTGTATACGTGAAACGAAACTTCTTTCGACTTCAGCCTCAGTTACCGAAACAGGAAAAAACTGGTTTGCAGAATATGTGAACAAGATGCAGAAACATCCTAACAAAGTTATACGAGAACTTTGCAAAGAAATACAGTATTTTAATCTAAGAGCAAAATGTACAAACAGATGTATCCATATTCCCAAAATAACCAAAGATGGTAATTTGTAAATATAATCATAACGCATCTAGTGTAAAATTCTCTGTAGTTAACTGCAGTAAGCTTCAGACGGAGAAATCGATAACAATTGTCACGTATATTATTTTCGCACAAGTGACTTCTTTACACTTTCCCCCTCCTTATTGATCGAGTCTATGGCTCTCGTTAAGACGCGATCTCTGGAGCATTAGGCAGCGGGCGGGGGCCCTGGGCTGGTCGCAGGAGTGTTTGTGAGGCGGTGCAGCAGACGCGGCCGGCGCGGCGCCTGCAGGTGACTACAGAGGCGGCCGGCGAGCAGACGGAAAGGGGCGGCCGGCAGCCACCGCTGGCCAGCCAGCCAGCGCCGCGCAGGCCTTAATCAAAGGAGGCGGCGCGGGCCGGCGCCGAGCGCCTCGGGCAGGTAATCCGATAGACCGCGCAGCTGCTGGGGGAGGGCGCGGCGGGCGCGGCGGGCGCGGCCCAGCCCGGCAGAGCCGCGACGGGCGCGTCCGCTCTCGCCCGTCGCTCGCATCACGGTCAATGGGACAGTGGGCGCGGGCCGTACCGAACCAACTCGCCAGAGACAATCTCGAATGGGTTCACTAGACTCCAGTCAGCAGTATGGACGGCGGCTATCACCGATTATCTGTGAAATAGATATGTCGGTTTCTTTGCACGCCCGTACTGACTGTTATGACTGCCCAAAATAACCGTTTTCTGCAGTAACCGATTTTCGGTTGTTTATTCCTATTATTTCCCGCAGCACCTGTAGTCTCGGGCTAGGAACTTTGGTAAATAATGTAAAACGTCCTTGCTCATGTGTTGACTTCTTAAGTAATGGAAGCAATTACGCTGTCCTCGATGGTGAGTGTTCATCAGAGATGAGGGTATCATCTGGAGTGCCCTAGGGAAGTGTGATAGGTCTGCTGTTGTTTTCTGTCTACATAAATGACCTTTTGTATAAGGTGGATAGCAATGTGCGGCTGTTTGCTGATGATGCTGTGGTGTACAGGAAGGTGTCGTCGTTGAGTGACTGTGGGAGGATACAAGATGACTTGGACAGGATTTTTGATTGGTGTAAAGAATGGCAGCTAACTCTAAATATACATAAATGTAAATTAATGCTGATAAATAGGAAAAAGAATCCTGTAATGTTCGATTACTCCATTAGTAGTGTGGCGCTTGACACAGCCACGTCGATTAAATATTTGGGCGTAACATTGCAGAGCGATATGAAGTGGCAGAAACATGTAATGGAAGTTGTGGGGAAGGCGGATAGTCGTCTACGGTTCAAAAAATAGTTGAAATGGGTCTGAGCGATATGCGACTTAACTTCTGAGGTCATCAGTCTCCTAGAACTTAGAACTAATTCAATCTAACTAACCTAAGGACATCACACACATCCATGCCCGAAGCAGGATTCGAACCTGCGACCGTAGCGGTCACTCGGTTCCAGACTGTAGCGCCTAGAACCACACGGCCACTCCGGTCGGCTCTACGGTTCATTGGTAGAATTTTGGGAAGATTTGGTTCATCTGTAAAGGAGACCGCTTATAAAACACTAGTACGACCTATTCTTGAGTACTGCTCGAGCGTTTGGGATCCCTATCAGGTCGGATTGAGGGAGGACATAGAAGCAATTCAGAGGCGGGCTGCTAGATTTGTTACTGGTAGGTTTGATCATCACGTGAGTGTTACGGGAATGCTTCAGGAACTCGGTGGGAGACTCTGGACGAAAGGAGGCGTTCTTTTCGTGAATCACTACTGAGGAAATTTAGAGAACCAGCATTTGAGGCTGACTGCAGTACAATTTTAGTGCCGCCAACTTATATTTCGCGGAAAGACCACTAAGATAAGATAAGAGAGATTAGGGCTCGTACAGAGGCATATAGCCACTCATTTTTCCCCCGTTCTGTTTGGGAGTGTAACAGGGAGAGAAGGTGCTAGTTGTGGTACGAGGTACCCTCCGCCACGCACCGTATGGTGGATTGCGGAGTATGTATGTAGATGTAGATGTTTAAAGCCCATCTGAGCTTATATTTCAATAATCATTGCAGCCTGTTAAAAACACTTTCGGCATAAGAAGGCACCCACATTCTGCCATTGCAGACAGAGGTTCAGCGCACTTTTTGTCCTTGAGGTGGGGGACCACCCCTAAAGACGTAAGAATCAGCTATGACCAACGGCATGTGGATGCAGAAGGCAATGGAAACCACTGAACTAAAGACACGTAACGTGTACGCACAGGACATGTGGCCTGTAATGGAAGAAGTGTCATGATGATCTCTCCATTGGCAAAATATTCCGGAGTAGTCCCCCATCCGGATCTCCGGGAGGGGAATAAGCGGCATTTTTCGGTATTTGTTAGTTCTCCGTTATAACAGGTGTTCCTTATTTTTTACTTGTAACGGAGAAAAAAACGAAATACCAGTTAGGCATAGTATCAGTGCTAAATTTTTTTCTTTTTAAATAAATATTTTAGGAAATTAGAGTATCTCTGATGACTATGGATGGGATAAACTCAACAGCTAAAACCGATACCGGTATTTAAGTTCTGAATAAGCGGCATTTTTCGGTATTTGTTAGTTCTCCGTTATAACAGGTGTTCCTTAATTTTTTACTTATAACTTGTTTGAAATACTGCGTCATTATGGAGAAGCGATCACTGCAACGAAAAATGGACTAACACCAGGAACTACACTGCTCAGACAGTGATGTCCCCGTAACCTATTGCGGCTACGAAATTATATGAAAATGAAACAGCGAGCGTAAGGATTGGGAATAGTTTGAGAGAAGAAGTGTGTACGGTGAGGATGTAGGCTGTCACCCATCCCCTTTAAGTTGTATCCAGAAACAGTCTTGCGGAATAGGCATAGAAAATGTCGGATTATGGAAGTGACAGGAGAGGACAGAAACATATTTAGACTGTATTTTGCAGATGACCAGATTGTACTAGCAGAAGATGAAGATGAGCTGAGCTACATGATAGGAGAGCTTCAAGAGGAATACTGTAAGGCTGGCCATAAGATGAACGTGAAGAAGTTTAACTACTTGGTTGATGGAACGAATGAAATAAATAATTTGGAGGTAGATGGAGAAGTAAGTGTGAAAAAGGCAAAAATATCTTGCAATATTTGATAAACAATGTACAAGCAATGATGACATCACCAGTGGGGGTTAATAAAAAACTAGTTGTAACACGTAGAATAAACTCTGTTTTCTGGGGAAGAAAAAGACAAAAATCACAACGAAGAAGAGAATGTATAATAGTCAAGACTGTAGCCACTGTTTTTACTGTAACGGAGAGTCAAATGAAAGCGAGATGGATGGAAATAAATTAAGTAAACTGTTGTGTATAAAATTTCGCGAGACTTGTCGAATGTCTGGCACTTCCTCCCACGATATGTCGCCTCAGAGTCCTCTGGCCATCTTAAGGTGAATTCAGTATTCACCTGAAGATAACCAAAAGACTCTGGACCGAAATATGGTGGCAGAAAGTTGCAGATACCAGCCAGTTATACCGAAATATTATGGGACAATCTGTAGGCCGTGAAAGCTTTATTTTTCACATGTAGCATATTGTTTATCATTTCGAAAGTAATCGCCATAACTGTCAGTGCACTTATATCTGTGTGAGAAAAGACTGTCAGTGCCTTCGTGGGAAAATGTTTATGGTTGCATGAAGAATCATCAATGTATGTATGGGTGCACCTCTTCTGCTGAAGCAAATCTACGACAACGAATGTCTCTCCTCAGGGCCCCTAAAATATGGAAATTCCATGAGGTGAGACCGGAACTCTATGCAGGATGTAAAAGCTTCTTAGCGAATCTTCTGCAGCGTAGACGAAGCAAATTTGGTATCATGTAGGCGGACATATTGTTGGCAGATTGTTTCAACTACATCTGCATCTACGTCTAAATGATCACTCTGCAGTTCACAGATGAATGCCTGGCAGATGGTTCATCGAACCACCTTGAAGCTATTTCTTTACAGCAAGCGGGAAATATGAACACCTAAAGCTTTCCGTGCGATCTCAGATTTCTCTTATTTCATTATGATAATTATTCTCCGTATGTAGGTGGGGGACAACAAGATACTTTCAGATAGAGAGGGGAACTTTGGTGTTGAAATTCCATGAGAAGGTCTTACCGCAACAATTAAAGTCTTCGTTTCAATTACTGCCATCCGAATTTGCTCGTCATATACGTGGCGTTCTCTCCTCTGTTTCGGGATTATATAAAACGAATAGCCTATCTCTGAACCTTTCTGGACGTCCTCCGTCAGCCCTGTCCGATGTGGATTCCATACCGCTTAGCAATAATCTAGAAATGGTAGACAGTTTCTTTAGTAGGCTTGTTGTATTTTCTCAGTGTTCTGCCCATAGATCGCAGTAAAATGGTTCAGATGGCTCTGAGCACTATGGGACTTAACTTCTGAGGTCATCAGTCCCCTAGAACGTAGAACTACTGAAACCTAACTAACCTAAGGACATCACACACATCCATGCCCGAGGCAGGATTCGAACCTGTGACTGTAGCGGTCGCTCGATTCCAGATAGTAGCGCCCAGAACCGCTCGGCCGGCCATAGATCGCAGTATTTTGGTTCGCTTTTCACGCAACATTATGTGTACACTCCAGTTAAAGTTATTCGTGACTTTAATCGATTTTCTCTGCCTCGTGATGACTGGGTGTTCTGTGATGTCCTTAGGTTAGTTAGGTTTAAGTAGTTCTAAGTTCTAGGAGACTGATGACCATAGATGTTAAGTCCCATAGTGCTCAGAGCCATTTGAACCATTCGACTTTAATCCGTAAATATTTAATTGAATTTACAGTCTATAGAATTGTGTGACAGAAATTTAGTGGATTCCTCTTAGTACTCATGTGGATGACTCCATACATTTTATTATTGGAGTCAAATGACACATTTCGCAGCATACTGATATCTTGTCTAAACCATTTTGCAATTGGTTTTGAACGTCCGATGACGTCAGAAATCGGTAAATGTCGGCTCATCTGCAAACAATCGAAGAGGGTTTTCCGATTGTCCGCCAAATCGCTTTTGTAGACCAGGAATAGCAGAGAGCCTATAACACTTCCTTTATGAACAACAAATATACAGCTCGACGACTTCTCTTCAGTTAGTACGAAATGTGATCTTTCTGACAAAAAATCAAAATCCGTTATTCCGTAAGCACGCAATGTTTTTAGAAGTCGCTGGCGAGGGACGATGTCAAAGGCCTTCTGCGTATCTCAAAATACAGAATCAACTTCGTGAAAATAATGAGCTAGTTGTGTTTAACAATAACGATATTTTCTGTATCCGTGTTGGCTGTTTGTCAATAAATCGTATTCTTCGAGGTAATTGATATGTTTGAAGAAAGTATATGTGCCAAAATCCTACTCAAATTCGACACCAGGGATACGGATCCGTAGTTCAGCGGATAACTCTTATTTACTTTCTTGGATACTGGTGTTACACACACCAAAGATGACCACACATAATTTAATTTTCATAACTGCTGATCCTGTGCGGGTTGGAGTCGGCCATTACACGTATCAATCGGAAACTGCAGTAACTACATGTATCAGTAATAGACGCACAACTAACAATGTTGCGAAACCGATAGTACGTGTCTTCATAGACTTCAGTATATACACGTATAGTGGATTAACAAGCTTTAACTCAGCCATATGTTGATTGCTTTTACCCACTTTTACATCTGTATTTTACTGTTTGAAACTGCTGTAAACTATGTAAAAAAACTTCAGCTGTAGTTGCCCCTGGTGTAAAATTATCTGCAAAAAAGTTGCGCATGAATGACATATGTTGATAAAGGCTCTCACGTGGCTCATATATTACGTCTGTGTATTTTTTGCCACTATTTTTTCACAACAGTGCAAATTCTGCTGCAGAATGAAAGGATTCTTTCTAGAAACAGTTCCTAAGACATTTGTACCCAGTATTCTTGCTCCCAGGAGAGAGCTTTTGTGAACTGCAGAAGCAACCAAGCAGAAAAACTAGCCATCTAGCGACTACTATAGAAATTAGATGAATTACGAGAAATAAATTTTCAATTCCCTGGTTTTTGGCTTCGCCTTTGATGACTATATAATCAAATTAATTTTTCCTCAAAACTGTTTTGATTGATTTCGCTCCATTTCATAGACTTTACCGCGGTTTCAGAAAAAAATATCTCAGCAGTTGTTGTTCTAAGTATTACATGCAAACTGAATTTAGAGTTTTGCACTACTACTTCGCAGAATAGTAAAAAGTTTACCGAATTGTTGATGGTCCTCTGTAATGGGAAGAAACTGATATGCCTTCTCGTCAAGTTATGTTTTCACCCATGAGAATGAGCGTTAGAGCCTGTATCTTACACATTTTTTTGGTTATCAGTACCAATTTTTTTTGAGCTGTCAGTTCCTTTCCGCACTGTCACTCTTCACAAGTCTTTCTTTTAAAATTCGTAGGGAAGGTGGAATTCTTCAAATTCATTTAAATGTAAGGAAGATATTGCGTTTGCTCATGGTTAACTATCTCAAATTCTTTATCTCCAAGGGTTGCAGTAGTTAACTTGACCGAGTTTGTTACTTTGTCCACTAAATGTGAATCGGAACTGGCCCCGTCGATTAAATAGCCTCGTTGACTAAATATATCGAAAGGTACGGTATCTATGCTTTGGAAGAAAGCAGTTTGATAAATAATATTATAATGACGATAAAATGTTGGATAGCACATGGCAATAGAGATTGGAAATGAGTTACGTATTCTCTCTTTACACTCATCATCGAGTCTTCATGACAGCATCTCCGAACTCGACGTCTCCGTGTTCTCGGAAACTCGACTTGCGAATCTCTGCCACTGCGCATTTGTCTAGAAACTGGTCACCGGAGTCTGTTTGCCTGGTGCAAGTAGATTCTTCGCATACAGAGAGGTGATCGAGTTCAAGAGTGCGCAAGTACACTGAGTAACCACACAAACTGGTACACCCACTGAATATCGTGTAGAGCCACCGCGAGTAAGCAGAAGTGTCGCAACACGACGTGGCGTGGACTCTGTTGTGGATTGGCGGAAGACCAACCCACGAAATTTAGAGGAAGCCGAAAGGCACGCGTTTAAGCTCACGCAGGTTGGCGTGAGGTCTGGAACAGGACAAGGAATTTTGACTTCAGAAGAAAGGAGGTAGCTTGTGGAATACTTAACCTTAATCCATTAATGTTGAACGTAGCTCTGGTCTGTACATTATTTACAATATCAATAGTAATTGATAATGGCGCCTTGCTAGGTCGTAGCATATGACGTAGCTGAAGGCGATGCTAACTATCGTCTCGGCAAATGAGAACGTATTTTGTCAGTGACCCATCGCTAGCAAAGTCGGTTGTACAACTGGGGCGAGTGCTAGGAAGTCTCTCTAGACCTGCCATGTGGCGGCGCTCGGTCTGCAATCACTGATAGTGGCGACACGCGAGTCCGACGTATACTAACGGACCGCGGCCGATTTAAAGGCTACCACCTAGCAAGTGTGGTGTCTGGCGGTGACACCACATTCCTCCCCCGCCAATCTGCGTACGGTTGTGTTACAAGGATTCCGCCCGCCGCGGGGAGGACCCAATGTTGACGTATGCGACGAGGTGGGGAGCCTAACAACAGGCGAGGCTGTGCCACCCGCACCCTGCCATTCAGACCGCGGGGAGCAAGGAAACGCCTGAAAACCTGCTGCAGGGTGCACGCCAACATGCGATGTATGCGCCCGCAGAGAGACAGGAGGGGCCGAAGGGTCGACATCCATCGGGCCAGGGCACACGACGGGCGAAGACGACATATGGTCCGGAGCGGGGAAGAGTTCCATGTCGGAGGACATCTGGTCACGGGAAGCGATCGGCAGCGCGTGACCCAGGGAGGCGCCCGGCGGTTGCAGCGACGCGTCCACTGCGGGCGTCGCCGGCGGGAGAACAGGCGGCGGCGGCGGCGGCGCGTCGCCATGGGGCAAAATGGAAGGCAGCGTCGGTAACACCTGGGGCTGAGGCGAGCCAGTAGATGGGTCCCCAGGGCGCTGACCGGACGGCACCGTAGCTGAAAGCAGACGGCGTGCGGCAGATCCCATGCGACGACAGAGGCGCAGCTGGTTGAGATGCCGGCGCACCACACCAGAGGCCCCCAAAACCAGATACATAGCGCGGCCGAGGAGCGAAGAATGCGCCCTTCGAGCCAACGCCGTGAACCTCGATAGTTACGATAGTAGACAATATCGCCTGGAGCAAAGGCAGGTGTCTGCCGCTGCACAGGAACCTGATGCGGCGGATGTAGCAAAGACATCAAGGTTCGATGAGGACGACCGTGGAGCAACTCAGCCGGCGAGCGACCATCACGAGGCTGAGAGCGATACGAGGACAAAAAGAGCAACAACGCGTCCTCCCGAGAATGCGACTCTTTCAACTTCAACATCTGGGACTTGAAAGTCCTGACCAATCGTTCAGGGGCACCGTTTGACTGTGGCGAAATCGGCTCGGACGTCAGATGTTGAATACCATTGGCCTTGCAGAATGACAAATTCGGCGGACATGAATTGTAGGCCATTGTCTGAAACAATAGTCTGAGAAAGACCTTCAATGAAAAAGATAGCAGATAATGCTTGGATGGTGGCAGATGACGTCGTGGAAGACATCTGGACAACAAAAGGAAAATTACTGAATGAATGAACCAGAACCAACCATCGAGCATTCCAGAAGGGACCAGCAAAATCGATGTGTAACCGTTGTCAAGGGGAAGTGGCCGTAGGCCATGCAAAGAATTTCCGCGGTGGTGAGGATTGTTGTTCGGCACACGCCATGCAATAAGAGCACATATTCGTAATCGCAGCATCGATTCCGAACCAAATACAGTGCTGACGAGCAAGTTGTTTCGTTCTCACTATACCCCAATGTCCTTGGTGGAGAAGCTGTAAGACAGAGGACTGTAACGAACGTGGGACCACGACCCTAAACTGATCATTATCAGAACGCAACAGCAAAACACCACATCGAACAAAAAGTCTCTCCTTGTGAGCAAAAAATCGGCGAACCAACGGATCCCCGATCCGTGACTTTGACAAAGGCCATTGCATAGCAACAAAACGCAGAACGGTAGCAAGGACAGCGTCAGCAGCTGTGGCTGTAGCTACACGACGAAAATCAATCGGAAACGATTCGACCACGTTATCGGTTTCCGTATCAATGAACATGCAAGCAAGTTCGGAGGAAACGATTGCTCTATCCTCAGCAACAGGCAAACGGGACAACGCATCGACGTTTCCGTGCTTAGCAGTGGACTGATACAAGATATCGTAGCGCCACTGCGAGAGGCAAATAGACCAGCGAATGAATTTCTGCGCTGTACATGGAAGTACAGGCTTGTTCGGATGAAAAAGCGATGTCAACGGTTTCTGGTCTGTGATGATGGTCAAGTGACGACCATACAAGAAATCATGAAACTTCGTAACACCAAATACGAGAGCCAATGCTTCTTTCTCGATCTGTGAATAACGTCTTTGCCCAGACGAGAGCAATTTGGACGCAAAGGCAATAGGGCGATGATGCGATCCATCTTTGTGCGCAAGCACAGCACCGATCGCGAAATCCGATGCATCCACCATCAACAAAAGGGCTTTCTGGGGATCGAATGGCGTAAGGCAAGTATTGGAAAGCAACGCCGATTTCAACTGGCGAAAGGCGCGTTCGCATTCCGTCGTCCAGACGAACGGAACACCTTTACGGCGTAAGCGATGAAGCGGAGCTGAAATGGAAGAGGCGTGGCGCGCTTGGCGATGATAATAATTAATTTTTCCCAGCACACTCTGTAGCTGCTTCAAATTCTGCGGCGAAGGCAAGTCTCGTATGGCACGGAGGTGCTCGGGACTGGGATGTATGCCTTGGGCATTGAGTACATGTCCCAGGTAGGGTAAGTCACGAGCAAAAAACACACATTTGTCCTTCCGCAAGCGAAGTCCATTTTGTCGCAAGACCTGAAATAATGTTCTGAGATTGGCTAAATGTTCTTCTTCCGACTTTCCGGAGATCACAATATCGTCCAGATAGTTTGCTGCAGTAGGGACCGACGCACAAACATTTTGTAGATATTGCTGAAACAATGCAGGGGCGGATGCACACCCGAATGGCAGTCGTTTGAATTGATACAACCCAAGATGCGTGTTAACCACCAAAACGCGCTGGGATTCTTCGTCCACCGGTATTTGCAAGTACCCATCTGCTAGGTCCTACTTCGAAAAATATTTACCCGGGCACAGTTTGTCAAAAAGATCTTCCGGGCAGGGTAAAGGAAAAGTTGCAATCGCTGGTTGTGGATTCACTGTTGCCTTGAAGTCCAAACCAAGTCTCAATTTTCCCGAAGGTTTTGGCAAAATTACTAAGGGTGATGCCTAGAGAGAAGCCTGCACACGTTCAATTACACCTAGTGATTCCAAATCGTGTAATGTTTTTGCGACCTCATCACGCAATGCGTGGGGAACATTCCGTGCTCTGAAAAATTTTGGTTGCGCGTTTACTTTCATTTCCAAATGTGCTTTATAGTTCTTAGCGCAACCAAGGCCCGGTGCAAAAATGTCTGCAAATTCTTCACATAGACGAGAAACACTGTCTGAAGGCACAGTCTGGTTCACTGATAGGACCTGATTTACTATAGACAAGTTAAACAACTGAGATAAATCGAAACCAAACAAGTTCACTGCAGAAGATGAACAAAGGACGTAAAATGTTTGGCCTTTGTATGTTGCAAGAAGGCTGCACTGTCCTAACACAGGGATATCTTGACCGGAATAACTAGTTAGCTTAACGTTTGTGGCACGCAACAGAGGTGTGCCCAGCAGTTTGTAAGTGTCTTGATTGATCAGTGAAACTGCAGCTCTGGTATCGAGCTGGAATGGTATCACCTTGCCGTTAATGTCAAAGTCCACAAAAAGTTTATTGTCCTGCTAACGACAAGAGCGACTGTCTCGTGCAACGTGAACTGACACTGGTACAAAATCACTTGCGACTTGACGGGATTTCCGGCGATGTCGACGAACACTTTTTGTGGGACGAACACAGTCACTGTTAGAGAGAGTAGCACTGGGTGGAATGGAATGAACTACATGAATTTCCATGGGCGAAGTTTCACGAGCCTGAGGATCCTTGGTTCGAATTCGGCGCGAAGCAAAGTGCCTGGAATGGTTGTGAGTGTCCGATCTGAGCTTTTTCTGACAAACACTCTGAACATGGATTTTTTTTTTATTACAGAAAAAGCAAACAGCTTGGCGTGACGGGCAATTCTCATGCGAATGTCTAGTAGCACACCGCAGGCATGATTTTAGCACTGCATTTGCTTGCCTGCACGGCACATGTGGCTGAGAGCCTGGCGGCTGCTGCGGGGCCGGGCGCGAGAACTGTTTACTGTTCCATGCAGCGCGCCTGGCGGGCCGGTTTATGTGACACACAGCTGGTGAAGTTTCAAGTGATTCCTGAGCAATGTCAAGTGTGTCCTGCCGATCCAATATGTCCATCACTTGTTAAAGGGAGGGATTGACTAGTTTCAAAATCTGTTCCCTTATACGAACATCAGAAACGTTCTGTGCAATTGCATCACATACTATAGTATCTGAATAAGGGAGTCCACATTGACATGCAAAAGCACAATCCCTAGTAAGGCTTTGTAAGGTTGCAACCCATTCCCTATTAGTCTGACCTGCCATATGTTTTTTACGAAAGAAGGTATACCGTTTGGCAACTACATTGACTGATTCTTTGAAATTTGCATATAATGCAGACAAAATTACGTCGTAGGACAGAGTTGCTATGTCGTGTCGGGGAAATTATTTGACTGTCACACGGTACGTTTGTACCCCAAAGGAGGACAACAAAAATAACTTCCGCTCGTTACCTTGAATTCTGTAGGCGGCGAGATGGAATCCAAATTGGCGTGACCACTCCGTCCAGCTTTCCAGTGCAGCACCAAAAGGTCGAAAAGTTGGTGCAACAGCGTGTTGTGGCTGCGTTAGCGGTGGAGTGGCGGCTGCCGCATCGTTTTGCATTGCATGTTGACCCTGGACGAGCTGTCCAAGGGCATCCAGTAAGGCCTGCGTCTGCTGATTCTGTAAGCGATAAAATTCGTACAGTATATCTGGAGATTGTGGCGAAGCCATTACACAAGTAAATCAGGGCAATATCGATAAGAACGCGGTAAACCTCGTCGCCAAAATGTTGTCTGGAACAGGACAAGGAATTTAGACTTCAGAAAAATGGAGGTATCTTGTGGAATACTTAACTTTAATCCATTAATGTTGAATGTAGCTCTGGTCTGTACATTATTTACAATATCAATAGTAACTGATAATGGCGCCTTGCTAGGTCGTAGCAAATGACGTAGCTGAAGGCGATGCTAACTATCGTCTCGGCAAATGAGAACGTATTTTGTCAGTGACCCATCGCTAGCAAAGTCGGTTGTACAACTGGGGCGAGTGTTAGGAAGTCTCTCTAGACCTGCCATGTGGCGGCGCTCGGTCTGCAATCACTGATAGTGGCGACACGCGGATCCGACGTATACTAACGGACCGCGGCCGATTTAAAGGCTACCACCTAGCAAGTGTGGTGTCTGACGACACCACAGATTCAACTAATATCTGAAGTAGTACTGGAGGGAACTGACACCATGAATCCTGCAGGGATGTCCATAAATCCGTAACACTGTGAGGTGGTGGAGATCCCTTCTGAACACCACGCTGCAGGACATTCCAGGTATGCTCAATAACGTTCATGTATGGGGAGTTTGATGGGCAACAGAAGTGTATGAAGTCATAGGAGTTTTCCTGGAGCCACTCTATGGCAATTCTGGACGTGTGGGGTGTCGCATTGTCCTGCTGGAGTTGCCCAAGTTCTTCGGAATGGACACTGAACATAAAAGGATGCAGGTGATCAGATAGGATGCTTACGTACGTGCCACCTGCCAGGGTCGATCTAGACGTATCAGGAGTTAGACGTTGCAGACCATGGTATTTGCTGTTTGCGTTTTTACTTTGAAAGTGGTATGGCAGCTGATCGGGCTTTTTGTTATATATGTGCCAGTGTATTAACATGTGTAGTATAGAGGCTTGAGTTACTGATCTCCTCTCTCAGAGTTCGCCAGTCTACCTTGTGCAGCAGCAACAGTGGCTGGTCTGTTGTACTCCTATGTGCAATTACAGCAGCAGTGTTTGCTGTGTTTGTGACCCTTACATTGTGATCATTATGTGTGACTTTTTCTAGGACAGGCCAGTTTACAATGTGTTTGAGTGATTTTTTATTTGCGGGAGTAACGTCAGTTTTACTGTTTCCAGCTTCATATCCTCGAAAAGTCGGTGTGCTTTGTTCAGTGCGGAAAAGTTACATTCGTTTTTGTGTGTACAATGTCTTAGCCTCTGGCGTCCGTTATGTCGGTATGCCAGACGGTGTAACATGCTCTGGTGTCAGTATGTATCAGAAATCATCTGCCCCTTGAGATCTCCATTATTTTAATTCTGAATTGATCCATTTCCTGAGAGTTGAGCATACATAGGAGAAATTGCCCGTGTTCTCTTCCTAGTCTGATTTCTATTGTTAGTGTGTGTTCCGTGTTTAGCTGTGCAATTCGTATAACTATTATCTGTGTTTTTGCCACCACTATTGCTGCGTTTGCATCTGATGAACCCGTGATTCTGTGTATTGCCTCGGAATGCCGGGTATTCCTTCACTGCCCACGTATCGTTCCTCAAGGCAAATTACGCAGCTGCTTCGTCCTGTATTAATTTAATTAGCACTGTCCCCATTGAGGCAATTCTTATGCAGAGTAGTTGGACATGTTTCATGTTGTTGGTGGTTATTTTTTCTAGACATAGCTCTTTTGGCCTGCCTCTTCATGATCATAGTAAACACGCTCGCATCCTCTTATGAAATACTTGAGGATTCGAATCCAGTCTGTTCCTTGACCCCTTCTTGCACATCCCTATTCCCGGAGTTTGATTATGATGCGGCGGGCTGTCAGGAGGTTTACCGTTCGGAGTATCACTCTATCCGTTAGTTCGATGGTTAGAAAACAAATTTTGTCACCTTCTGGATGTTTCATACGTATTACTGTTCTTAAAGTTGTTTGGAAAATGTCTACTTTCTAGTCTACTGAGGGATAGGTTATTTTAAAATTCTTTGTATATTAACTCACTGTTGTCTGTTGTATTTTGTTTATCGTCTTCATTAGGTGATGCTTCGTTTCTCGCTGCATTTTTGTGTCTTGTGTGCGTGTCTTTATCCGGTTTTATTTGCGTCGACTAATTCTCCCTGACTATGAGTTTATTTGATGTGAATGATATACTATCTGCTTTTATTCCTATAGTAGTTGCTTTAGCTTTAACTTATTGCCAGGTGTGTTTTATTGTTTGGTGTTGTTGTCTTCATTGATAGCTTTCGTGTATACTTCTAGTGTTGGTGTATCTGGTGTGGTGTGGTGTTTGTTGTTGTCTTTACCGTATCTTGGCTGTGTATGAACCCTCTATATACGAAACTCACTGGTTTTCTTCTGATTTTACGTTTTGTCATACCATATTCTTTTCCGTTTCCAACAATTTTATACTATGCGCTTGCGGCCCGTGTGTTCCTTTCGCTCATTAGGTATTTCCTATTGTTATGCGGGTGTGTAGCGCGAGTACTATTGTAGCGTATGTGATTTTGTGTGCGACTCGAATGCGTATTACTTTCGTTGTGTCTGTCTATATCGTGTAGACTACTACTTGGTACTTCATCTACTTCTAGTTACTCAGTTCTTAACTGTGCTACGTATTTGGAACGTTGACCGCCAAAAAAAAGTGTTCACCTGTGATTTGCCTAGCTGCATAATAGTCTACGGCTCCTTGCGTGTATTCATCGTCGATATAATCTGTGATGCCAAAATAATTTTCTTCTACCATGCTACTCATACGAAAATATTGGTCTTCGTTGTCCTCAGTGTCTGCTTTTGCCCTAAGTATTATCTCCAGGCTACTGTGCGCCCCATGCTTTCCTTTTTAATGGAGTTAGACATTTCCTGCCACAGCTGTTCTGGACTTTCTCAGTAACGGTGGGTGGGAAGTTATTCCGTCCATTCCAAATTATGTTATATTATTAAACATTCTGTAGGCAGCCGGAGTCGGTTCTCCCTGTTTGTCTCTCGTACAGTTGCCTGTACGTAGAACAATCTCGTTCAAATGGTGGAAACGTCTCTGAGCACTATGGGCCATATCATCGGAGGTCATCAGTCCCCTAGAACTTAGAACTACTTAAACCTAACTAAACTAAGGACATCACACACATCCATGCCCGAGACAGGATTCGAATCTACGACCGTAGCGGTCGCGCGATTACAGACCAAAGTGCTTAGAACCGCTCGGCCACCGCGGCCGGCAGAACAATCTCGTGCTTCAGCTTTATTGCATGTTAGGTTACGGTGTTTGCACGGTATACAGCCTACAGTGATATCTCCTGTACAGGCAGTCTCGTTGTGTCCAGGCTTTGCACATTTATCACACACTTGCTCTTTGTCACACCTTTTTGTTGGATGACCATATCCTCAACTGTTAAAAGCATTTCTGAACCGCCAAAAACTCTTTAATAGTCAGTGATTCAAAATGGATGTAGATTCTGTCACTTTGTAATAATTACTGTCGAACTCTTCGGGTGACCTGAATTACGTTACTTATGTTCGTTTTCCCCTTGGACCCGTTTTGAACTTCGTTGTTATGTCTTCTTTGAATAGTTTTATAGACATGTAGTTGCTAAGATCAATGTCGTGCAGTTTCTCCAAGAAGTCATGATCTGATAAGGTTGTTGGAACGTTATGCACTACGAAGAGTAGCCGCAACTTGGGCGGTTATTCACACCTGATGTCTTTTAGGTTTTCTGTTTTTTCCTTACCTTTTCTTTCGTCTTCATGAATTTCTGATTCCAAAATTACTGTATTGGCTGTCGTTATGACATTATGACCTTAATTTAGTCCTTTCTACGATTTAACGTTTTGGTAATTGTGTCTCTAATTATTTTTGCGTTTTGGTTAGTTTCTTATTTGAAGAAGAGTACGCAGCAACAAGTTTGACAGACAAACGGCTTTTTGAAGATTAACTCCTCTCCAGGATTCGGATTATGTGGGTCAGCTGTGAACAGCATCACTCCCACTTTCCTCGCCTTTGGCGTGGTGGCTCATCTGATCCAGACCGGCAACCAGCAAGACACTTATGCAATAAGGCAAGGACACAGAAGTGAGTCACCGACAGAACCTGAATTTTTCTCTACGCAGCATTCAGGAACCTCGACGCTCAACCCCATCGCCATACAGATAATTAGAACATCGAATCATGGCTGACATACTATCACTGACAAAGCACCGATTAGAAGAGGTCGCAGTCAGCTCTCAATGACACGACCGAACAGCCTTAGAGGTATTCGCCAATGCACGATATTGTGGCGGACATGAGCCGACGTCATCGATTGTTATCACACGCCTTATGGTGCGAGACGGTCGCTCCTGTACAACCGAAGCAACCACAGAGAATGCCATGGAGCATCATCTTCGTCATGTTGTCCAGGAAAGAACTGTAAACAATCAAGCCATTGTGGAGGCACTACGAGAGGTGACGTGCATTATCGGCATGACGACAGCGACAGCATTAACGGAGGAAGTCTCGCGTCAAGATGTTGGAGACGCCTTGAGAAAGGGTGTGGTTAGTAGTCTCCAGGGCCCGATGGATTACGAACACAGTTGAACCGGATCTTCCGGGATTTCATGATACCCCGCTGGGTTACAGTGTTCTGCGAACTCATGTTCCTAGGCTGCACTCTACCACATACTTCTGTCAAAAGAGTTCTCATACCGGTGCACGTCCGCAGCTCGTGGTCCAGTGGCCAGCGTTGTTGCCTCTGGATCCCGGGGTCCCGGGTTCGATTCCCGGCTGGTTTGGGGATTTGCACTGCCCGGGGTCTGGGTGTTTGTGTTGTCCTCATTATTTCATCATCATCATCATTCGTGAGAGAGGCTCGACCGAACTGCGTAAAAATTGGACTGTCAAAGAAATGGAACTTTGTACGGACGCTGAAGACCGCGTAGTTGACCGCCCAATAAACCAATCATCATCATCATACAGGTGCACAAGCCAGTGGGAAAGCAGTCGGAGAACGATTATCGCCGCCTTTAAGAACGGGGTCTGGCTCTTGACAGGACACGTTAAAACGACATTGCCGAAGATCCTTGGCCCGGAACAGACCTTGCACGGAGAACATGCCAACATATAAATGGCTACCCGCGGCTGCAGGAACTTGAGAGCGATCGCCTCGGCGTACCGACTGACAGCGGCGATCGGCTTCTTCGATTTCATTCGTGCCTTCAATAAAGTGCACCATAACTTTCTCCTGCAGATAACAGACTGTATGCGATTTCTCCCGAGACTTATCGTAACTCTGCCGCGGCTTCTTGCCGCATCCGGCTCCCTGGTCCATATCAACAGATAGATAATGGACCCAATACTCATTAAGATTACCTCCTTCCTGCCTGCTGCACAACAGGTGCGGTCTCGTGTCGTGCACTGTCATGCTATTCCCACCAGTTATTAAGCTGTTTTGGGAATCACGTTTATTAAGAACATGCGCAGAATGCCCACGACAATCTATCGACGGTTACTACAGATTGTACGTTTGATGGTGCGGTAGAACCTGAACATGAAACACAACAGCCTCAGTTGCCAATAGAAACCAATCTTTACCCAGGTTTCAGCCAAAATAATTTGGCCTTCTTCAGAAGCCGGTGACACTAAACTATTGCATGGCAAAATTTGACCATGTCAGGCATAAAACTGTAGCACCGTAGTAACCAGTCAAAAATCTACTTTATTTGAGCTGAAGAAAAACGACAGGCCCCACTGCGTGGACGAGGTAGAACTCCTTTCGGGACTTTAATACCTAATAGTCAGTTGCGTCAAATTGGCGCAGGTCCTCCTCGTAACGGTGGCGATGGGGCGCAGATTTCAGGTGGCCTTTGGTTATTACCTATGCACATGACATGTATTTAAAGTACATTAGGACAGTCTCTTCCTCCACCTTCGTGATGGAGTGCTGGGACTTGTTAACGTCCAGGCATGGGTAGCTGCGCGTCTAGGTACCGGCGGTGTTGGTGGTGCCCATCGTGACACTGCTCTCCCTTATACTGACATTCATTCTCCAATACAGCAATGTGATCTCGGATCTCCTCGTAACATGCTCGCCTTAGGCGTAATTACAGCACCCGTCGGCGGTTCCGCGTATGTGGTAGAAACGAAGCACTCTAACGTCAATTTGTCACAAGTATGGAAAATGAAACACCACCAGTTTCCCTCTAGATGGCGCTGCCATAGGTCAAAGGGATATCAGTTGCGTTTTTTTTTTTTTTAAACAGGAACCCCCAATTTTTATTAACTCTTCGTGTAGTGCGTAAAGAAATACGAATGTTT
Organism: Schistocerca piceifrons; assembly: GCF_021461385.2. Taxonomy (NCBI): domain Eukaryota; kingdom Metazoa; phylum Arthropoda; class Insecta; order Orthoptera; family Acrididae; genus Schistocerca; species Schistocerca piceifrons. The sequence goes on along the minus strand of NC_060144.1, from coordinate 287,025,686 downwards.
TACTTGTCCCAATTTTTTTCGCTTTGTGATAGATTTCGCTGTAATAGTCACAAACATATGGCTCACAATTTTAGACGAACGGTTGGTAATAGTTGGGTTTTTAAATTAAAATACAGAACCTAGTTAACATTTTATTTCGGTTGCTCCAATGTGATACATGTACCTTTGTGAACATATCATTTCTGAGAACCTTTGATGTTACGGCGTTATTTCCTGTAAATACCACATTAATGCAATAAATGCTCAAAATGATGTCCGTCAATCTCAGTGCATTTGGCAATACGTGTAACGACATTCCTCTCAACAGCGAGTAATTGGTCTTCCGTAATGTTCGCAGATGCATTGGCAATGCGCTGACGCGTGTTGTCAGGCGTTGTCGGTGGATCACGACAGCAAATATCCTTTAACTTTCCCGACAGAAAGAAATCCGGGGACGTCAGATCCGGTGAACGTGCGGGCCATGCTTCGATGACCAATCCACCTGTCATGAAATATGCTATTCAATACCACTTCAACCACACTCGAGCTATGTGCCGGACATCCATCATGTTGGCAGTACACTGCCATTCTGCCATGCAGTAAAAAACACCTGTTAGTAACATCGGTAAAACATTACTTAGGAAATCGGCGTACATTGCATCATTTATAGTCTCATCGATAAAATGGGGTTCAATTACCCTTCCTCCCATAATGCCGCACCATACATTAACCCGACAAGGTCGCCGATGTTCCACTTGTCGCAGCCATCGTGGATTTTCAGTTGCCCAATACTGCATATTATGCCGGTTTACGTTACCGCTGTTGGTGAATGACGCTTCGTCGCTAAATAGAACGCGTGCAAAAAACCGGTCATCGTCCCGTAATTTCTCTTGTGCCCAGTGGCAGAACTGCACACGACGTTCAAAGTCGTCGCCATGCAATTACTGGCGCATAGAAATATGGTACGGGTGGAATCGATGTTGATGAAGCATTTTAAACACCGACATTCTTGAGATTCCCGATTCTCTCGCAATTTGTCTGCTGGTGATGTGCGGATTAGTCGCGACAGCAGCTAAAACTCCTACTTGGGTATCATCTTTTGTTGCAGGTCGTGGTTGACGTTTCACATGTGGCTGAACACATCCTCTTTCCTCAAATAACGTAATTATCCGGCGAACGGTCCAGACACTTGGATTATGTCGTCCAAGATACGGAGCGCATACATAGCACACGCCCGTTGGGCGTTTTGAACGCAATAGCCATACATCAACACGATATAGACCTTTCCCACAGATGGTAAACGGTCCATTTGAACACAGGTAATGTATCACGAAGCAAATGCCGTCCGCGCTGGTGGAATGTTACGTGATACCACGTACTTATACGTTTGTAACTATTAAAGCGCCATCTGTCACGAAGCGAAAAAAGTGGTCCAACTAAAACTTTCATATTTCGTTACGAAATAGACGAATATGTAATAAAAATGGGGTTCCTATTTTAAAAAAAAACGCAGTTGATATCAGTTTGACCTATGGCAGCGCCATCTAGCGGGCCAACCATAGCGCCATCTGGTTTCCCCCTTCAAGCTAGACGAGTTTCGTTCATTGTAGTTTTTTCGTTTGATGCTCATTTCGTGAGATATTTGGCCCGGTCGCTATCAATGGCCACACTGTATATTTCTACGCGACATTCTTAGAGATAGAAAAAGACAATAGTAGTTGACAGTAAACCATAAGGTGCACCAATTCTTTTATCTGAAATTGCACAATCAACAATTTTTTGTTTTCTTTCTATAATTTTTTTGTGGCATTATGCTTTATTGGATTTACATTTGTACACACACACACACACACACACACACACACACACACACACACATACGGCCAAACTTTCAGGAAACATTCCTCACACACAAAGAAAGAAAATATGTTATGTAGACATGTGTTCGGAAACGCTTACTTTCCATGTTAGAGCTCATTATATTACTTCTCTTCAAATGACATTAATCACGGAATGGAAACACACGGCAACAGAACGTACCAGCGTGACTTCAAACACTTTGTTACAGGAAATGTTCAAAATGTCCTCCGTTAGCGAGGATACATGCATCCACCCTCCGTCGCATGGAGTCCCTGATGCGCTGATGCAGCCCTGGAGAATGGCGTATTGTATCACAGCCGTCCACAATACGAGCACGAAGAGTCTCTACATTTGGTACCGGGGTTGCGTAGAGAAGAGCTTTCAAATGCCCCCATAAATGAAAGTCAAGAGGGTTGAGGTCAGGAGAGCGTGGAGGCCATGGAATTGGTCCGCCTCTACCAATCCACCGGTCACCGAATCTGTTGTTTAGAAGCGTACGAACACTTCGACTGAAATGTGCAGGAGCTCCATCGTGCATGAATCACATGTTGTGTCGTACTTGTAAAGGCACATGTTCTAGCAGCGCAGGTAGAGTATCCCGTATGAAATCATAGCGGTGAATCGAGGAAGTACAGTACATACTGACGAAACTAAAATGAGCTCTAACATGGAAATTAAGCGTTTCCGGACACAGGTCCACATAACATCTTTTCTTTGTTTGTCTGTGAGGAATGTTTCCTGAAAGTTTGGCCGTACCTTTTTGTAACACCATATATATATATATATATATATATATATATATATATATATATATATATATATATATGTATGTATATATGGTGAGTCACCTAACATTACCGCTGGATATATTTCGTAAACCACATCAAATACTGACGAATCGATTCCACATACCGAACGTGAGGAGAGGGGCTAGTGTAATTGGTTAATACAAACCATAAGAAAATGCACATAAGTATGTTTTTTAACACAAACCTTCGTTTTTTTAAATGGAACCCCGTTAGTTATGTTAGCACATCTGAACATATAAACAAATACACAGTCAGTGCCGTTTGTTGCTTTGTAAAATGTTAATTACATCCGGAGATATTGTAACCTAAAGTTGATGGTTGAGTACCACTCCTCCGCTGTTTGATCGTGTGTGTCGGAGAGCACCGAATTACGCAGGGATCCAAAGGGAACGGTGATGGACCTTAGGTACAGAAGAGACTGGAACAGCACATACGTCCACATGCTAACACCTTTTATTGGTCTTTTACCCTAACGCACATGTACGTTACCATGAGGGGTGGGGTACACGTACACACGTGGTTTCCGGTTTTCAATTACGGATTGGAATAGAGTGTGTCCCGAGATGTCAGGCCAATAGATGTTCAATGTGGTGGCCATCATTTGCTGCACACAATTGCAATCTCTGGCGTATTGAATGTCAAAAATGTTTGAAATGGCTCTGCGCACTATGGGACTCAACTTCTGAGGTCATTAGTCCCCTAGAAGTTAGAACTAGTTAAACCTAACTAACCTAAGGACATCACAAACATCCATGCCCGAGGCAGGATACCAACCAGCGACCGTAGCGGTCTTGCGGTTCCAGACTGCAGCGCCCCTAACCGCACGACCGCTTCGGCCGGCTTATTGAATGTCGTACACGCCGTAGTACATCTGGTCTAATGTCGCCGCAGGCTGCCACAATACATTATTTCATGTCCTCTGGGGTTGTAGGCACATCACGGTACACATTCTCCTTTAACGTACCCCACAGAAACAAATCCAGAGGTGTAAGATCAGGAGAACGGGCTGGCCAATTTATGCGTCCTCCACGTCCTAAGAAACGCCCGTCGAACATCCTGTCAAGGGACAGTCTAGTGTTAATTGCGGAATGTGCAGGTGCACCATCTTGCTGATACCACATACGTCGACGCGTTTCCGGTGGGAAATTTTCGAGCAACGATGGCAGATCATTCTGTAGAAACGAGCTGTATGTTGCAGCTGTTTGGGCCCCTGCAATGAGGTGGGGACCAATGAGTTGGTCGCCAATGATTCCGCACCATATATTTACAGTCTACGGTCGCTGTCGATCCATCTGCCTGAGCCAGCGAGGCTTGTCCACGGACCAGCAATGCATGTTCCGTAGATTCACTGCCCCGTGGTTTGTGAAACCCGCTTCGTCCGCAGCTCGTGGTCGCGCGGTAGCGTTCTCGCTTCCCGCGACCGGGTTCCCGGGTTCGATTCCCGGCGGGGTCTGGGATTTTCTCTGCTTCGTGATGACTGGGTGTTGTGTGATGTCCTTAGGTTAGTTAGATTTAAGTAGTTCTAAGTTCTAGGGGACTGATGACCATAGATGTTAAGTCCCATTGTGCTTAGAGCCATTTGAACCAATTTGAAACCTGCTTCATCGGTAAACAGGTAGAACAGCAACGCATTCTCTGTTAGTGCCCATGTAATTGCTGATGTAGCGACACATGAAACGGGTGAATGCGGTGACGATGCAGTAGGCGCATGACACTACTTTGACTCCGTCCACCGGCTCCCGCAGTGTCCCGCGTACTCATGTGTGGGTTCATGGCAACAGCAGCTAACACACCAACTGCACCCGCTTCTCTTGTGACGGGCTACGACCATACTTGTTGCATAGAGTTGGCGGTTGATGTTTTGCAATGTGTGGCACGTTGAATGCTCCGTGTCCGGGTACCGTTCTGCATACACCCTGCAGGCTTCAGCTGCATTTCGTCGGCACTCGCCATAGATGAGTATCATCTCCGCCTTTTCAGAGTCCGAATACACCATGGTCACAGTTCCTACAACAATCATAGACGTCTGCTAACACGGTGTACTACAGTTGGTCTGCGTGCGGAGACGTTTACAGAATAACAATAGCAGCAAGCGCTACATGCGGACACTGCGACAGCTAGACCAAACCACAACAGTGCACTACAGCCACAGTCGTAAACACGGTCGTCACCGTAAACATGTCTCTGCAGATGCTGCTCGCCAACCATTGCCCGTGTTTGTTACAACAAGCAACTGAACGTCGGAGGTTTCAAGCGTCAACTTTAGGTTACAATATCTCCGGATGTAATTAACATTTTACAATGTAACAAACGGCACTGATTACGTATTTGTTTATATGTTCAGATGTGCTAACAAAACTAACGGGATTCCATTTAGAAAAACGTAGGTTTGTGTTAAAAAACATACTTCCGTGCATTTTTGTATGGTTTGTATTAAACAGTTACACTAGCCCCTCTCCTCACGTTCCGTCTGTGGAATCCGTTCGTCAGTATTTGAATTTGATGTTGTTTACGAAATATATCCAGCAGTAATGTTAGGTGACTCACCGTATATATATATATATATATATATATATATATATATATATATATCCTATTGCCTTGAGATTATTTTGGGAGTAGTTAGGGATATTAGTTTTTTATGGTAGGGTAAGAGTGGCTGTGCCAAGTAGGTATAGCTTTAATTATTGATTCATAATTTTTTTAAGATTAACCGTAGTTAGAAAGTAGTTAATTAGGCGACAAAAAACGTGTTGAATTATTGGTCGTGGCTTTCTTATTTCTCATTCCATACGTTTTTGGTGTAATAGTAGAAAAATAAAAGCAGCAAAGCGCGTACCTGGATATCAAGGGGTCGCGGGATCGAATCTCGGTCACAGCTTGATTATTTTCAGTATTCACCTCCCAACGACGTAAAGCGTCGCCGGGAACAACACATGGTTTGGGTTCCTTTCTCGCGGCTGGGTAACTGGAGTGGGTTAGAAACACACAAGTCACCGAAGTGGTGTCAGCTAGAAGGTTTCCCACCAGGCCACTGAACCACACGAGAATATTATTATTTTCAATATTATGTATATACATAATTAAGTTGTAATGGAAGCTCGGTCCTACTAGCAGTTGTAGAGTTTTGTAACGAATCATTGACTGTGCAGAGATAAAGAAGCTAGGACAGCTTACTAAGTATGGAGAGCTCCATCTGCAGAGTCTTCAGACTGAAAGCCACAGCAACATTTCTGTACCTCTATTATAAATACTGCATTTCGCAAGTCTATTGTATAATTCATCCACGGTATCTTGGAAGGCAAATGAAAATACTCAAAAATTATGTCTGTGTATAATAGGAGTGACTTGAAAGGTGTGAGTAACTAAATTCAATTCCTGTTGCCCATTTCACAAATAACATGTCACCAGATAGGAAGTTCGTTGGTGGTAAAATGAAAGGAAAATTATTTTGACGTTTAAATTCTTAATTCCTTTCACAAACATACAAAGTAAAAAATTTGAAGGCATTACTGGAATCTTAACTGAACGCAGAAGTTGATATTAACCCTCTTTTCCAAAGAAAAACAGTAAGAAAGCAACGAAAAAGACACGTTGTGAGAAATATTGTGACATGAGGTTTTCAGCACAATAAAACACTTGTAGCTGGAATAGGTGAAAAACTGGTCCTGTATAGTAGCGTCAGTTGGATATTAACTATTTATTTCCATCATATCTGTGTCGCACTACTCGATTCATTTACACTCCTCAGCACTGGGCTGTTAAAATTTTGGGCTGCTGACGTTTTCGAAGTAAAACCATTGGCGATTAGATTTCAAGTAATAGACTGCATGGGTACAACTGATTCTACTCTCTCACATGAGTGACACATGATTTGATTATCTCATTACGACGAAACGTTAGCTATAATGTCATCGTTACTCTTACTAATTCACTTAGCCAATTAGGAAACTAGGATCTCAACACTAATTGTCGTTTATGGTTATTTTAACATGAAATTTCCTTCCTTTATAGCTTCTAGGATTTATCTATCTTCAACTGTTTCCCCACGTAATCTACTTATTCTGTAAGTGCTAGGATTAATAAGTCCCATCATTATTGTTGTCCGCTTTCTAACGTGCGTAAGAAAGTTGTCAAAAACGTATCCATAGTTTCTGAATTCCCATCTCTAGGACCACTTAAGATATATTACTCCACAGTATTTGTTTACCAAATTATATATGTACTTCAGGGTCCCAAATCATTCTCAAATTCATGTGAAACTTTATTGGCAGTCGACATTTCCCATTGCTATCCCTCACTCTGTAGATGCTAAGACTGTTGACTTCAAGTAGTACTTCTTCTTTCCAAGTGGTAAGTCTATTCCGTTAGCTATTTATGCACGTATCCAGGACTTTTTGTCCATTTCCTCACCAGTAGGACTTAAATAGGTTTTTTATCACTACAGATATTTTTCACAGACAGTAAGTCGTAACTGTAGCAAGATCGACTAAATTTTCGTGGGGTTCAGCACGTGCCCTAAAGTTCGTTTTGATATCAATATGGATTTTAGATGTCTATTTCTTATAAGTTAAACGTTCAGATGCAGAGCAGGGACACACACTAATATTCGTAAATACATTATTTCATTACAACATGTTCTCAAATAAACTTAGTCGTTTGTGTGATGTAATACATGCCTGATTATAGATTTATTACTCTCGACAATCCTCCTGATTACCGAGAGGATATGAATTAATGAAATCACCAAGTAACTATTGTGAAAAGTCTCTTGTACGTTGTGTTTCTCCGTGTTTGGTGAATCACTTAATAGTTCATATTGTACGCATGTAATTGAAGAACATTTGGACTCATAACCTGCTGATATTCACGACTGACAGCTAAATTCAAATCCACGTGATTTAGCTAACACTCCGCAGCGTTTTGATCCGACCTCCTTCACCTGCTCCAGCAACTGAGAGACTTGTCCTGAGATTCAGCCCCCTCTAATTGTAATCTTATTCAGCTACTCTTCCTTACAGTCGCAAATCAGTCTTTTCTCCAAATAGTAAATTTGACAAATTTGACTAACTACACAATCGTAAATAACGGCACCAATAACCCAACCGATTTCAAGTGTAGCTTCAACGCGTAACTCTGATAATCCAGGAACCATGTCCAGCGGCGTACGACTTGAAATTCCTGCCCGGAACCTCGAGCAGTACTTGAGTGGAACGCTGGGCTTTATTCCTTTGGCTAACTTATACCACTTCTAATTACAACATTCAAGTGAGGCGATCAAGACATAAGCCAGTTCCCATTCTGGAAGTCTTAATGTTATAGGTGTTTCACAACGTACTTAGAAATCCGATTTGGTCTACCTCATAATCGCTGAAGTATGATTTCATGTTGAAACAAACAGTTAAATGCAAGTGAGCGATTTTAACCGATTAGTGTGTGTCCCTGCTCCATTATAATTCTAAACAGCTTAAATTGCGTTAAACATGAACGGCGAAAACATCACTGGCGGGTTAAAATGAGAAAAACGTGACCACCAACACTAATAGTACGACAGACTTTATCTCCAGGTGGGTTCCCCAATGATATCTCTACGTATCAACTTGAAAATCAATGATCCCAGATGTACCTGATCTGGAAACCCACTGAAGCACAAACAATTAATTACAGTTAGTGGTGAAACAATCTTTATGGACACCGGATAAATTGTCATATGAAGACGAGCAACGTCACTCTATCACTATTCACTAACTTGTAATATAGCGACATACTTGCAAACTTGGACTGGTATGCTTATACGGGAATAGAATCGACTAATCATCGGTACAACTCAGACGGACGAACGTGCACTGAGTAAAATGACAACGGTGTATTATCAGTACACTAGGCTAACCTGCGCAGGACTTAGAATCACGTAAGGATATAAACAACAACTAGAGAAACGTTAACCGCAGCCTAACAAACGCCTAATGAATTCCTGTCAAGGATAAGTATGTAAGAACAACAAGAATTCCACAAGAGTATCGAGCGAGGTGGTGCTGTGGTTAGCGTAATGGACTCCCATTCGGGAGGACGACGGTTCAAACCAGCGTCCGGCTATACTGATTTGGGTTTTCCGTGATTTCCCTAACATCGTTTCAGGCAGATGGTGGAAGGGTTCTTTGAGAGTGCACGGCTGCTTTCCATCCCCATCCTTCCCTAATCCGAGCTTGTGCCCCGTCTCTAATAACATCGCTGTCGACGGGGCATTAAACACTAATTTCCTCCTCTTCCTCCTCCTCCTCCTCCTCCTCGACAAGACTAACGAAATCTTAGTCCCTGCTCGTATTTCCTTAAGAAGGGTTAACACTAGCAGAAAAAAGCCAACATCATTGAACTTAAATATCAACGGTCGGAAGCTAATCAACCTAAAATTTGGAAATTTGTTAAGTCTTATAGGACGACCCTGCTGAGGTCATCGGTCCCTGAGCTTACACATTACTTAATCTAACTTAAACTAATTTACGCTAAAGACAGTACACATACATCCATGCCCGAGGGAGGACTCGAACCACCTACAGGGGGAGAAGCGCGAACCGTGACAAGGCACCCAAGACAGCACGGTTATATAACAGTTTGCTGGACTGCTGCAACAACACAGTTGTAGAATGGCGGGCAGGCCATCAGGTGCCCGTAAAGCGAATTACGAAAGACTGCCCACATGGTTTTGTATGCAGTCCCATATTCTGGATTATTCTGTATACCTCTTTTAAACACTCTTGAAGCGGACAACAGTAAGCGGCTAATCCACGTAACAAGCGATCTCTAACTAAGTCATTCTTTAAAGGACAATCACAAAAACAAACATCAAGGAATCCCGAAACACTCATAACTATTGTCAAAGACAGTGTGTCGATGGCCCACCGCACAAACCAAAGAGAAAGCTCAGTCCGATCCACTGGCAGTTCGTCGGGCCGCCGTCGGCTCTCTGCTGGGTAATGGTAGAGGACGTTGCCTGCTTACGCAGTACGGAATAGTTTGAAGCAGCGGGTCTTTTAAATTAACACAGAAGCCCACCACGGCAGAAGGCGAAAGAAAAATTCGTGGGAATGACATACGGCAAAAGTACTCAGAGGAAGTGTGACAGGACAGCTACTGTTACACCCCTCCCCCCCCCCCCCACCAAAAACCCTGGCCTTTGTCATTAATTTTTAAACCAACTGTCGGATTCACAATAAAAAGGCAAAAAACCTGCCCAGATGATATTGTGGAACAAACATTACCGTGTCCTATTTGGACTTCAGAAGTGAAAAGAGTGGCTATGGACAGACAAAAGTGGAAGAGGCTTAACCCATGACAAGACCTGCCGTAAGGCAGAACATCATACATACACATACATAACTAACACACAATTGAAGTGCCGGCCTGTGATACGTCCAACTGTACACTTGGCGGTTACTGTGGTGTCGCCCGAAGAACGAGACTCTGTGGGAAAGTTGTACCTCGCGACAGAACCACTAATATGCATGGTCGGTACCAGACGCCACGAGGAATCCGAGACTTTGGTGTACACCCGGTCTCAACAGTTCCATGCGCCACCGCTGCAGCACGCTTATTTACGTCAGAGCGGAGTGCTGCTCAGTCCAGTCTGCAACTATCATCGAAGACGATAGCATTGCCTCTCTACAACCAGCAGCTTGAGAGCTGTATTAGACACAAATACGTGGTGAAGTTTGCAGTAATTGGCACTTTGAGAGAAGAGACTATTCCCTTGTACTGCATGAAGTGATAAGTTAGTGTTCAGCGACAATATCAAGTACTCATGACATTCCTGAGGGTGTTAATTGTTCGTAAGTTACGTATTAAGTCCTTTCAGGTTGTAATAAATTAATCTAATATTTCGTGTGTGTTCTGAAGCCAGTTATCATATGGCTACATTGGCGGTAGTGGCGAGATTTTCCTTCCACATGGCAAAATGTCGATTGAACTCCAGTAGCAGATGCTACACAGGAGGAATTGTGCATCGTCGAGACGATTAGTACGGAAATTTCGAAAGAGTTGACTAACGGAAGACGCGGGCAACATATATCGAGCATCCAAAAAATTTCCATTCGAAGGCCGCACAGTCAAAATCGGTATGCCAACTGGACACTGAAGTAATCATTCCACCGACGCACTAGATTAAAGACAACCGTTTGACAAAACACTGTGTCCTGCTGCGTGAAGAATTCCCTAACTGCCTGTTGCACATCTTCGTCCGACAGTATTCTTCGACTATTCAAGGTCTGAAGACGTGATAATCGCATGGGGAGAGATGAGGACTATACGTCGTGTGCTCTGTTGTAGCCCAGTGTCCACAACAAAACAGGCTGTCTTCCCAGATCGACCGATGACTTAATTCGAATCGCGAGCAGTATCGAACATGGCACATCAATTCGTAACGGTGGTTTTTGACAGACGTGGTGCCACACACACGTCCTTCGGCAGCCAAGAAAAGAATAACAGTGCTAGGGCCTTTTTGAAACCATTCGGTAGCTACGTCGCCATAGTTCATGTTTACGCACGAATCAACATAGGAAAGTCACAAATGGCGCACTAATCCCTTCTCTACATGTCAGTGCACGTATACACGCACCGGAGATGGGCTATGTTGCATACACGCTGCAGGATCGCTCTCAGGCAACGTTTTGATCACCCCTTATATTTCTCCCTCATGCGACTCACGAAATGTGGAGAACAGGAAAAACGAAGATATTACACGTAATACTGAGATTTGCAGACGGTCATGCTTCTCAAATGTGATTCGGGAATAGACCAGGGAAGGGGAATGGAATGGTGGTACCTGAAGTACCTTTCATTAGGCACCATAACGTGGCTTGTGGAGAATATATGTAGGTGTAGATGTACGATCCTAGGATCATTAAGAACAAGATGTTTTCTAGTTTCTACGAATTTGTGCAGTATAGTCCCTTTACGGGCACATGAACTGCGTTATAACTGCAACTGCAACTGCTGTTTGGTGGACACTTTACCAAGTCTTTCGTAATGCGAGAAAAGTTATTGGAGTTTGAAAAGAAGACAACCTTCATATTCGATTTGATTTTATTTAAGATAAAAAGAAATCACACTAGATGTCCTCCACAACCAGTGCTTTTGGTCGGCAGTGCCGCTGACTGTGTGTTAAAGGATACTGTAATGCTGAGCAGATCTGTGAAAAAGTGGTTACTAAACTACAACAATTTGTTTAAGATCCCAATTAGTGACAAACACTCGTTTGCTCCCACTGCAATGTCTATGCATCGTGTGGTGGTTTCCGTTGATGGCGGAATCGACAATAGCCACCAGTCCCGCGCTGCGGGACAGCACAGTTTTCCCGTCCGCCCGTCGAATATCTGGACCGGTAGAAGATCCCTCTGGCAGACACCTTACGTACACGGAGGCAGATCCTCTGGATGCCGCCAACGGAGCAAATAAAATGCAAACACGCTCAACTCGCAGACAACTTTAATGGAAATTCTGTTTGCGGGCGTACGCAAATCACTTGTTCAAATATTACCTCGAGCTGAGTAAACGAGGGTCTGCAACGGCGCGAGGCAAGGTGTAGCAAGGCGATCCCTGTCCGCCGGCCGCGTCTGCTGCATCTGCAGGTGTGCCGAGGGTCACAGCTGTAAACAAACTCCCTCCGCTGGAGCCGTGCATCACAGGCGCCGTGTGGGCTGCGCTTTCCAATACCGACACATATGCTTACTTAAGATGGCAGAAAACAATTAGCTGTATTTAAATTATCAGACTGGCAGTGTGCGGTAATTTCTCGACGTGTCACGTTTGGCATGAAAATTTCTAAAAATTAGTACCAGCTGTGCTGTTTATTCACTGATATTGTATCAAACGTTTAGCTTACACGAGCAGAAACACAACAGTAATTTAATACTAGAATTCTTAGAACTAATGCGTGTCTCCCAACAAATTATGTCTAATGACCGATCCTGAGATTAATCTTATCAGGATTGGTGGTCTCCTAAGCTTTCTTGACAACAAGCTTTCTTCACGAGAAACAATGAATAAAATTTACTCCCTATTCTAAGGCAATGAAGTGTATCATCCTTCTCATTTTTCCTGGGCTTTCACCCGTGTATGTCAATCTTTATTTATTTATTAATGAAGGAAACAGATTTTCTATATGAGTCTGAGTTCATTACAAATAATATGCGGATACGCTTGATCGCTAAACGTATTTGTTTATTTATTGTGCTATTTCGGCCAGCGGACCATCAGATATCAGCAGTTAACATTAAAGGAAGGTAACAAGCGAAAAGTCTTTGTTACACAATATCAAATTACAAAAGACTCTAAATTAAAATATATTTTTAAGCACTGTGCTCACTAAAAGAAGCTTATAACTTGCGAAACAGGATCTGTGCCATTATCAGACTTTTGCCTAGGTGTGGTGTCAATTGACAATGGTACACAAATAATTCAAAGACGTAAGTTCTATTTGACTAGTGGCGCTAGTCTGGGGGCAATTGCCATAATAGTTTCATAGCTTTGCTCACGTATGCATTTGACACATATATGAAACATATCACCTCCTCTCCCTTTTTGTGCCCACCTCTTCCTCCCTCTGTCTGCCCACCTCGTCCTCCCAGTTCCTTCACACACTCTCAGCATATTCGTCTCCTCTCCCCCTGCCTGTGCCCCTTCCTGAACACTCTCTGATCATATATTCCTCCTCACTCCCTACCACAATATCCTCCTCTCCCTCTCTCTTCCCACCTCTGCCCCCTCGTCTTCTTTTAACATCTACCCACCATACCTTGAAAGCTACCACCAGCGTCTTGGATCTCCCCTTCTCCTGCTTCTCCGTCCACGTCCCCCGTCCCCTTGCTCTGACCATCCCCTGCTCTGTCCTTCTCAAGCTCTCCCCAGCCATCGGCATAAGCAACAGTGTTAAACAAAACATCATTCACTTGCCCCTGACGTACTGGTCATCATGCAAAGCATCAGATAGAGCTCGCTGATACTACTCAACACAATAAACCTGTCATGCTGGGCAGCATTCATGTTGGGACCTTGAAAGAGTCTCATGGTCTTGTCGTGTTGGCTGCCCCAAAAAGCAGGCTCATTTCGCAGTCCATTCCTGTTCCCGTACAACATCTCTGTCATGCAGGGCAGCCTATACAGCAGGTGCTGGACCAACTGCATGGATGGTCACTACACGTTTGGGAGTGCAGCTCTGCACTTGATTTTGTGAGCTATGAACACAGTGTCATTGCTGATTAACGTTATAACATGAATGAGTATACAACTTAGCACTGTTTCATATATTGATGATGTATTTTATATAACAATATTATAAGTGTATAAACCATAGTTTTCTCGCCTGACAAATATGATTTTATGTTTTACCTAACATGATGACATGATTTCTTTTGAAATATGGTCAGACAATGGGAGTTGTTTGTGGAAATAATGAACTTTACCAGCACTTCAAAGCAGTTATTTAACTTTTTCAAATATGTACAAGATGTTGGGCGTCACATCCTGAGAGAATATTGGGAAATTTAAAGGTAGTCAACAACTTTAGTCCCTTGAATTTTTCTTTCTTTCTTTTTTTTTTTTGAGTCATCATTCGATGTGGTCTGCTACAAATTCCCCTCCTCTGTCAATCTCTTCATCTCAGAGTGGCACTGGCAACCTAAATCATCAATTATTTGGTGGCTGTATTCCAATCTCCGTCTTCCTCTACGGGTTTTATCCTCTACAGACACTTTCCCATAAATTTCATTCCTTGCCGATTCTCTGGAGAATCTCTTCATTCCCTACCTTATCAGTCGACCTAATTTTAGATATTCTTCTGTAGCACCATATCTCAACTGCTTCAATTCCTTTATGTTCCATTTTCCCACACTCTGTATTGCACATCCATACAATGCCATGCTCCAAACATGCATTGTTACAAACTTATTCAACAAATTAAGGTCTGTGTTTGATGCCAGTAGACTACTCTTTACTAAGAATGCCTTTTTAGCCAGTACTAGTCTGCTTTTGATGTCCATGATCTTTTTCAAGTCACAGTGCCCTTACGTTTTGGATTAATTTCGTATAATCTGCACCGATCAATGAATTTACCATTACTGAACTTTCCGTGGTTTCTAGCCGAAATTTCTCTAGGTTCCGCTGCTTGTTCCTGTTCTGGGACCTCAGCTAATAAAACTGAATGGTGTCTCTGAGATAATAACCTTATAATATGGAGAAAATTGATGGGCATGTATGTTAGTAGCTTTGAACTAGCTTTTGTTTTACGTTCAGTACTACATCGCTAAAAATCCTAACAAAATCTGGACGTTTATGCAGGTTGAATCATCTACCAGTACCTGTGGGTTTTATGCAAACCACAACGCACAAATTATTAGTCCCAAAAAAATGTATATTCCGTTTTGTTGGAAACTTAATGTAGTTAAACTTTGAACTGGAATACACTTTCACTAGAAGCGGTAATTCTCAAGTTATTCAAGAAAAGCGATAGTTCAATAACTGGAATACGTCCTTCAGTAAAAACGTATTCCTGTATAAAATTTAACTACATTAAATTTCGTAGGAAAAAGTCATGTTCTTTTTCACTGTAGGACTAATATTTCGCACATAGCGATCGAGAGAATATGAAAATCTCATTCATGGTTCTCAAAGGCGTTGTGAATTGTATAAAACCCACAGATAGGTTCAGCTAAACCACTGTGTATATTTTACAAGGTATGACCTGAAAAAGGCGGTCATGTAAGGCTAAAGTCAGACAACCGGAAACCCTACGTGTACACGACCACCGACCTGGTGTAAGTGGATACGAGATTCGTATGACTATGTGACACACTGATCGACGGTCGGAACAAAAATATCCTGTTACTTCTGTAGCCGTAATAGCCTACGCTTCGATCACCATGAAAACACATAGACACCGTCTGCAGCGCAGGTCCAACCATGTGCACTGAATCGTGTACTGCGAAACACTTGTGCCTGTTGCTGCACTATACTCTGTAGTCAAGTCTGGCATTGAACGTTTGCTGTTCTACTTTACAGATAGCGTGAGCTTCTGACTTCCACTTTTTGTAATGAGACGTGGACGTCCAAAGTACTTCATCAACTCGTACTTCCCCCATTCTCCGCGGTCGTTAACAGGCGTGGTGTAGTAATAATTTTGCACTTCGTCAAAATCACTTTTGTCAGTAGATTCCTCCCGTCTGCTAACTGCACAATCGCTAGAAAGGTACCCCACTTGTATCTACTCTGACTGTGTACTCGTACTTGCCTCATCGCTGCTTTGCCATGAATTGTAATTTATTCTGTTTCGCGATGGGCAGTAGTCTTAATCAGTTGGCTTACCAGGGAATTTGTTATTGAGGTTATACATCCATACAGTTTGTAGTCAGAATTTTATAAACACTGCCACCCACTAGATAAAATGCTGTCGAATGGCGTTGCGGATTTGTGAAGTGGTAAGAAAGTGAGATGCAGGCAAGGATAGAGATAAAATTAAGGAAAACACATGTAGAGGCGACCCAAGTTGACGCGTCACTAAGCAGTCCCAAAGAAATATTTTATTTAATAAAAATTCTGTCATAAACTAACTAGCAGTAACGGAAGATTCTTGCTCAACACCTACAATTAGTTAAGGTTTCAATATTAAAATCACAAAGCATGAGGACAGTTTCATTATGCATTAAATTACAAAAGGTAGTCGAAGAACATGTCAAATGTGCAACACGGTGGTGGTCCCATTACAAACAATTAATTGATTAAACAGACCTGCAGTTGCCCAGTGTCCGCACTAGTAGCGTTACAACTGTGAGCGACTTCCACAACAGGACTCCAATATAAGTTCAACAAATGTTAAATAAAAGACGTTAAAATGCATACATCTCGAGTGGTTACTCTGCTGTCAAATAGGTAATATACTGCCAAATTGACCCAACTCTACCCACGTGTAAAGCGAAAAGAAAACAGTGGTAGTTTACTGATTGGTCACAAGCCTGTTACACATAAATACGGTTAAGTACTTAAGTAAATTAACGGGGCTCTGAAATCCTATTAATATGATAATGACAATTAAACCCCATGCTTTTCTAGAAATCAAGAAACTCAGTCCTCAGTTTGCCTAATGGCTTTCATCACACACCCACAAAGGCCTTACTATAATCGAAGCACTGAGTAACTTACATCCTAATCCGGCGACACCAAACTTCAGACTCGAACGGGATATCCGCAGAAGCGCGTGTGATCCACCGTCGTCTATGCCTCTTGTGACTGCCTTTGAAGCAGAAGGGAAACGCGTGTCTTCCCCGAGCCAGCAGAATCGCAAAGCTCCAGACGCTACCGATACAGAGCAGTCAGCATATGCCAATCAACCAATTGCAAACAAGTTTGATGGAATTTAAAACACATAGCAATACTTAAACAGAGAATTAATGTTCATTTTCAAGGAAACCGTCTATCAAAATTTTACTGTATGAGGGTCTCGCTGATAAACATTGGAAGTTAACCTTCCCATTAATAATAAAGAACAATGCGCAATGTCATTATAAAAAGTAATTACTTGATAATTTAAACAAGCTGAAATAAGTAGATTTTTACCTCTTCAGGGACCTCTTGCGGACTAATAGACTCTGTAATTTGGATAAGCACCAAATGGCGGATGGCCGGTTAAAATGTACACCTAAAACATGAAGGACTGCTCAACACGGATAAGGGAGTATTTAAATACAAACAAGCACACACACATGACCCACACGTGCGTAACTTTAGGCTGAGCGCACGCAACTTTAGTTACAGGCCAAGTCCTATAACTCGCCCCAGGAAGGGCAGTTAGGTCTACATCACATAGAAATTACAGTCTGTAGTACTAAATACTCAATTATAAATAACAATGATTTCAAGTGTCTGATTAAAATTGCAAAATACTACCTTCGCGCCTACAGATACCTCCAGATTGACATACACAGCCCCTAGTGGTGCCATGAAATGCTTGAAGGAACCGGATTCACACTGTGGCAACATTTACACTCTTTAAGTATGGGACTTGCTGATCAGCCGTCATACATAACTTCAAATAAATGCCAAGGAGGCCAGTAGCTTAAGAACTCCAGGTACGTTCCATATAATACTGCCCTCCTGCTCGTACCTGCTAACAAGTTGTACCGCACATCTTGGCATATTTAGCACATCACAACTGACTCGTGCACTTTGTAACCAAGCTGCTGCTCTTTGTGCGCCAGGCTCGCCGGTAGCAGCGGTCAACACGGCAGGAAAAGGCTGGCCCCCATAGCCGAACGGTCAACGGTTTCATCTTGCTGCCGAGTACTCATGCACACCCGTCCAACTCCGTGTCCCACACACCACTCACTACCACACAGCCCTAGAGGGCGCACATAACCAAGCATTGGCGACACAATGAGTGCCGGGGTCGAAGGAACGCGCGCACATGTGGCGCCAGTAGGAATGTGCGCACACGGTAACAGAAGCCTCCACGGTTCAGAAAG
This sequence comes from Schistocerca piceifrons, assembly GCF_021461385.2. Taxonomy (NCBI): domain Eukaryota; kingdom Metazoa; phylum Arthropoda; class Insecta; order Orthoptera; family Acrididae; genus Schistocerca; species Schistocerca piceifrons. The sequence continues at coordinate 287,007,532 of NC_060144.1, read as the reverse complement.
TACAGGCCTACAAGTCTAGGAGAGACGAATGGACGAAAATTCTACCAATGTTACAGGACGCGAGTAGGAAAATCCACTGAGTTAAGAGAATTTGTCAAAAAGTTGATTTTGGTCGCCCTGTGGCTGGGAACAAGCATCGTGGGAACGGCGGAACTGGTTGACTGTTCGCCCGCTACTGTGGGAAACGGCTTCCCGTCGGTGAATTCACGAGTAAGTGACATGGTGTTCAGAGTCCACGTGCCGTAGCGGGATGTGAAGGTCGAACTGTTCGCTTCTCTGTAATGTAGCCTGAGCGGCGGTCTGTGCCAGAACAGATGCAGAGTACAATTGCTAGAGCAGGCATAAATACTTCGAAAAACACCGTTGAGACCACATTGATGGGACTCCGCAACAAACGACTTCTGTGTGTTGTCTTGTTGATCCAACGACCTCGTCAATTATGATAGCGGTGGACACAGGATCTTAGAAATTAGGCCATGGATCAATGGAAAAATAAAAAAGAGTAAAGTTTAGGGTTTAACATCTTTTCGTCGCGGAGAGATGAGTGACAGCACAGAGAAACGTGTCTTCTGCCGTATTAATTACTTTTCCGATGTATCTGGTCGATGGTTGCACTAGACACGCCGTCCAGGCGAACTACGTTCGAAACATGCACTGTGAAGTTAACTGAGCATCGGGGCGGCCAACATGGATTCATTCATACTTGATGGTAACTTCCAGTGGTATAATTGTTGATGTCACAAGTCCATAATCGTGCTACGGTGGTCTGAACAATTCAAGAGTGAAATCATATGAAGGGCTCATTTCAAAGCGGTACAAGTCCATTTTTGTTCATTCTGAGATACAGAATCCTGAAGTTGAGATACCACAAATATTCAAGTGTATACACTTGAATATTTGTGGTATCTCAACAGCAGATTTTTCAGCGCTCATTTAACTTCAGGACTCTGTATCTCAGAATGAACAAAAATGGACAAGTACCACTATTGACGTAAGCCCTTCATTTTCTTGCCACCAGATGCGCCAGGTCTTATACAGTGTAAGTAGCCTGTTTATGTTTTCTTATTGGCAATGTTACGTAGCGCTCTGTATGAAAATCACTGGCTGTGCTGTGTGCAGTCTGTGGCTAGTTTGCATTGTTGCCTGCAATTGTAGTGTTGGGTAGCTGGATGTGAACAGCACGTAGCGTTGCGCAGTTGGAGGTGAGCCGCGAGCAGTGGTGGATGTGGGGAGAGAAATGGCGGAGTTTGGAAATTTGTAAGACTGGATGTCATGAACTGCTATGTATATTATGATTTTTCAACACTATTAAGGTAAATACATTGTTTGTTCTCTATCAAAATCTTTAATTTGCTAACTATGCCTATTAGTAGTTAGTGCCTTCAGTAATTTGAATTTTTTATTTAGCTGGCAGTAGTGGCGCTCGCTGTATTGCAGTAGTTCGAGTAACGAAGATTTTTGGTGAGGTAAGCGATTTGTGAAAGGTATAGGTTAATGTTAGTCAGGGCCATTCTTTTGTAGGGATTTTTGAAAGTCAGATTGCGTTGCGCTAAAAATATTGTGTGTCAGTTTAAGGCCAGTCACGTATATAATTTTTCAAAAGGGGACGTTGCAACCGATAGATCACATATGGAAGTTTGTTGGGACCCAGTTTCTAGCCCACGGCCACCGGACCGTATTTTATGAGAATTTCGTGAACTTTGGGTGGTAATATGGAATCACCTGCGTTAGAATCTACAATGAGCGTACTGAATCCATGCCACACATAACTGTTGCTGTATTGCATTCCAAACACGAAGAAGATATTCATTAGGTGGACATAATGTTTCGGCTTCACAGTGTACAACGATTTCTCACAATGATTTCCGCTTGTTTGTTTTACGTATTTATTGATCACTTCATATGCAGTTTTTAACCGGTTTCACTCGTCATTTTCACTATCTTAAGTATAGTCATTAAAATTTTTATTTCACTCAAAGGCTGTCTAAAAGCTGTACTAATTTTCAAAAGAACGTGATTAATGAAACCCTAGCGACCAGAGCGACTAGATCGAAACATACAGACCTTATGGTTCAAGCTACTTTTTCTCATATTTTACTTCAATGCGATGTATTATTCGTTACTGTTTGCTATTCCGACCACACGGATTTTGAAACACCATGTACGTACGCCCATAATGTCACGTCGCACCCACAGTCAAGTCCATATCCAAAAGCAGAGTCTTCACTGAAGTACAGTACTATACACTGAGAGTACGTTCGTTACTTACACCAACATATAGATAAAACTGCTTGATGGACGCAGGGTACCGCTATTTCTACCATTATCGAATATTCCAGAATATGCAAAAGTTACGAACATACCACATTTCTAAATTCCTTCTACAAATGAGAAAAAATAAATAAGAAATATTTCACGGTGACTGCATTTGAATTGTCGATAAGGAGCATGACAGCCAGCGATAACGATATTTTCTCCACATTGCATGCAGCACAGCTCATGGCATTACGCCCTCTGTTGAGAAAACAGTATCCACTGTTTCAAAAATACCCACTGTTTCAAAAAATTTTCCTATAGCAGATTTCACTATCCTGGACTAAATGGTGTCCTCTGCATGACATCGCTGGAGCATCCACTCGTTCTTCCCGTTCTTCACTATATTAACATCGAAGGTAGCTCCTCCCACCGAAGCCTGACGATCACTGATCGGGCTTCATTGTACATGAGCAAGAAGCCACCAACGGCGATCTGTCACTCAGGCAATAGTAGGGCTTCATATGCCTCACGTGGACGACGTCTCTGCGCTTTTGTATTAAGGTCATAATCCTCGACTTCGTATGAACGTTCGACAAACAACGAAAAATTCGTTTCAGTAATTTATCCCACGGTCCCACTTTCTGTACACGCACCACAATTCATATCAAGTCTCCTATGCTGTATTTCACTGGCTAGTGTTTGTCGGCATAGTCTTCACGGTCTTTTCCTGGACGTCTAGAGTCCTTACGTGAGCCAGTAGGTTTGCTTCTTCAGTCCTGGTGATGAGGTGTTCCACATAGTGATCACGAGTAACACCAGAATGAAATGGGAACGGTGTCTCCATTGCCATCTAGACCTTCAGAATGTGGAGCAGAAGAAATGGTGTGAAGCCTGTAGTGTCCTACTTTGCAGTGACGAATGTCATGATGGGCAGTATTAAATCCAAATCTGTGTGTACGATATCGACATACGTCAAAAGTATATCTTCCAACTTCTTATTGAAAGCGTTCTGTGAAGTCTTTCCTCTGTTGGTGGTGAGACAGTGACAGTGGAGGACCGAAACTGGAACGGGATCTTACTTAACCAAGAACATCGGCAGACGCCAGCCGTTCTACACCTACCCATTCCACACATCCATCACCTGCTAGATAACTTGAGAGGAGCAAGCATCTCTTAGTTACGGACATGCAGTTGGCTGACTAGGCTGAGTGTGAAAAGACTTCCTTCTTAACAACTGACAATCTACGAGTAAAAAGTTGCTCCATTTATGCTATGCAACGTTCCAGCCCCTTTAGAGTGTGTGACGGACTATCTGAAGGGACCCCTTAAGAGGACGTTGTGTCTTCCCTATATGAATGATACAAGGGCTATCCACAAAGTACATTACGTTTTCGAATAAAAAATAAATAAAGTATTGGAATTTTTTTATATACAGATAAAAGCCACACTTAAATACTACTTTTCTACATAGTTGCCATTTAAATTAAGGCACTTATCGTAGCGATGGACGAGCTTGGAAATTCCTTCGTCGTAAAATTCGTCTGCCTGCGCCTTCAACCACGTGGTTACCTCTTCTTTTGTTGATTTCCTGGAAAGAGGCACTACAATTAACTCTGAAAGGTATTGCCAAACTCTGCACAACCTCAGAAGAGCAATACAAAACAAGCGCAGGGGAAAGTTGGGCTCAAAGATCTTGCTGATTCACGACAACGCCCGGGCCCACTCGGCAAATGCCACTCGTGAAGTTCTCGAATCTTTTAAATGGGAGTTGTTTCCTCATTCGCCGTACAGTCCCAACCTGGCACCGAGCGACTTCCACCGATTCCCAGCAATGAAGAAGTGGTTGGCTTTGCAGCGTTTTGATGACGACGCACAGCTTCAAGAAGAGGTAACCACGTGGTTGAAGGCGCAGGCAGCCGAATTTTACGACGAAGGAATTTCCAAGCTCGTCCATCGCTAAGATAAGTGCCTTAATTTAAATGCCAACTATCAAGAAAAGTAGTATTTAAGTGTGGCTTTCATCTGTATATAATAAAAAATTTCCAATACTTTATTTATTTTTAATTCCAAAACGTAATGTACTTTGTGGATAGCTCTCGTATTATCGTTTATTCGAAGATCTTCGTATAAAATGTAAGCCACTTTAAAACTTTAAGTGGTGCCAGACTGCAGATCTAAATCTGAATCTGAAAAAGTTACTGTTCGTCATCGAAGAAATAAAAAAATTTTGTAACCTCCCCACAGTTAAAAATATAATTATATCATTCACATTTAGCGTAACTACCCAACAGCAGAAATATGTATAGCAGTGACATTTAGCGTAACCTCCCAATAAATAAATTGCGTAGTCTATCAATAATAAAATGTAACTGATCTCTCAATAAAAAATTGTGGCTCAGTTATAACCTTTCAATAATTGACTGTGAATTTGAACTGGTAAATTTTCGACGTCAGCAGTGCTGCGTCATGGCCCTGAAAATGCGTTCTCAACAAACTGAAAATTCTTACCTCAGTAAGGTCGCCGGATAACGCATATATATCGGCTCCTATAAGAAATTTTTCCAGCACAGCTCAGTGCAATGCTGGCCGATAGATTTGTCACGCATAAAGAGAAACAACTGACTTTTCTTTGCAATAATCGGGATGACCATAGATTGGAGAAACTAGTAAATTCTTTAAATTGAGATGAATGACTGTCAAAAGTTAATTTTTATAAGAAAGATTATTATTAACAGATTTAAAAAAAAACATTTACATGGGATTTTATATAAAATTAGTACATAAGCGCGAAGCTGCCTTTACCTTATACTACACCGCTCAGGCTCCACCATCGCTCCCCACGACCGGTTCAGCCAACTCCACACACACGACTGATCGTTAGCAACTACTACTACTGCCACACAGTTCCTATTGCATACAACACTGCTCTCTTGTCTGCGATTCTCTTATAGCTTACATATCGCAGGCAGCGCGTGAGCAATACATCGAAAGTACATCGGCTCGAGTGCGCTAACAACAAATTCCTTAGTCATGGACCTCTTACATAACCCTCCACTGGCGGGGGGGGGGGGGGTCAAAAATTTGGCAGCGAAGGTGGGTCAATTGGACTTACTATGAGCAACAAATTTTTCTATAATCTATTTAGCTAACTAAGTCCACAGTCATAGAGTATATACATTATTGATAAGTGCAGAACATATTAAGAAATGAAATGGAGTGCACACGCACTGAGTACTGAATATATTAAGAAGTGAAACAGAGTGCACACGCACTGAGTGCAGATGATATTAAGAAATGACAAAGTGTATACGTAATGAGCACAAAATATATAAACAAATGACATAAAGTGCACATGCACTGTGTAAGTCTTTAGCATTTTTACATGCACTGATCACATTAACAAATGAAATGAAGTGCACACACACTGTATAGGTCTTTAGCATTTTACAACAACTGAATACATTAAGAAAAGAAATAAAGTGCACATGCACTGTAAAAGTCATTAGCGTATTTAGGACAACTGATCATATTAACAAATGAAATGAAGAGCACACGCACTGTAAAAGGTTTTAGCATTTTGTACAAGAACTGAATGCATCAAGAAATGAAGCAAAGTGCACACGCACTGTAAAAGTCTTTAGCATATTTACAAGAGCTGAATGTATTCAGAAATGAAATAAGGTGCACACGCACTGTTTAAGTCTTTACCATTTTACAAGAGTGGAAACATGTTGAGAAATGAAATTAAGTGCACATACACTGTATAAGCCATTTCCATTTTACAAGAATTTAAACATATTGAGAAATGAAATGAAGTGCACACGCTCTGCATAAGTTTTTATCATTTAAAAGAATTTAAACATATTATGAAATGAAATAAAGTGCACATGCTCTGTATATGTCTTTATCATTTTACAAGAATTTAAACGCACTGTATAAGTCTTTACCATTTTACAAGAACCAGGAAAGGAATGGGAAGGATAGCATCATGGTTGTAGCACAGTGGGTTGCATGTAGCTGTGCTGAAAGTCCATATCCTTCTACATAATCACAACTGCAAGTGAGACAATCTAAAGTTCTCTTACCTAAAGTATTTATCAGTGTAGCCAAGACACTGAAATGTTGTATTAACATTGTATGTTATCATTTTGGTAGTACATTAGGTACAACAAACAGTAGGACCATAATAACATCTCCATCGTTCAAGGTGGTGGACAACTTGATATGTCAACACCAAATTCTTGTAGAATCCATACTCTTACATCAACGTAGAATTAGTGTAAAAATCAAATACAGTGCGCCATGATCATGAGGATGGACAGGACATAAGGATATTGCAGTATTTGGTGGTAATTAGGTCATAAGATGAAGGACATTAAGTCTTATCCTAGTCATCGTTCAGAATTACATTAGTGTATCAACCAATTTGAGTTATTATTGGCACTCATTAGCGAGTTACTAAACATTTATGTATTATGTATGGAGTATTACAGAACATTAATCATAAGTCATCTTATTACAGTAATTATTGGCATAGCATTTATGCATAAGTCTTCTGATTGCAGTAATCATTGGCATCATAAGTCATCTCATTACAGTAACTATTGGCACTCATTGGCCAGTTACAAAGCATTTTTTATGCGTTATTCAGAAGTCATCATTCAAAACAAGAGTTAACTATTGGAATAGCATTTATGTATAAGTCATCTTATTACACTAATTATTGGCATAGCATTTATGCATAAGTCTTCTTATTACAGCAATCATTGGCATCATAAGTCATCTCATTACAGTAATTATTGGTACTCATTTGCTAGTTACAACATGAGTTATTGCATGTAGCATCAAGCTGCTAGTGTTTATATATGATATCATCTAAGTGACATAAGACATAATTAAAATGTAGGACATAATACGTAGACATAAGGGAAACAACACATCAGAAAAAATTGCGTTATATTTAGGAATAGAAATATATCTTAAGCAGGTAGCATTATTTAGTTGTATATTGGTAATAGTTGGGACTGATAATAATTAAATAATTTTTTGTGCTAGCAATGCATTGCATTGGAATCGATAGTCAAATGCAACGGCAAAAAATATTTACTTTTGACTTAGTGCTGGAAATAAAGATTAATAACGTCATTCGTCATGAGTCAGCTGTAGCAAGGTTATGAAACAAGTACAGTATATGTGATCACATTCATAAATGATAGACACTACCGGGTAAAAAAATGCAACTATTAGAACAGGTTTCATAACTTATAGCATATTAATATCATGAAAAGCTTCTCCTGGAAAAAATACAAAATGGGTTATTGACCTGAAAGAAAAAATGTATATAATGCTGGAAAGTAATAACCTTCGAATTAACAGTTAATGAAACGTGTACATGGGTTATTGACCTGAAAGAAAAAATGTATATAATGCTGGAAAGTAATAACCTTCGAATTAACAGTTAATGAAACGTGTACTCAATACGTATGTACTCTAGCTGTCTTTCCCAAAACATTCAGTCATTATATTATGCGACATAAGACATACTGTCAAAAGGAGCTGCAACAAATACTTAAACAACTACATAGCATCTCGTAACTAATACAAAACATATAAACCTCATCATTATCATCATCTGCAAAGAAAAACTTCATTATTCATATTACCACAACTTCATCATTATCATCATCTGGAAAGAAAAACTTTTATTATTCATATTACCATATTCTTCATATAACTATTCATCATCATTTATTATCATCTGCAAAAAATAGACACTTCATTATTCATATTCATATTACTGTTTACTTCATACAACTACTCATTATCATTCAATGTTTCCTATAGTATAGAGTTTCTTACTTCTAACATATTTCATCACTAAAATTAACATGTGTAGTTCTGTCTGACAGGCTGCAATAATCGCCTCATATTCTGAAAGAAAAATAATTAGTCAAGACTACTATCATACGATGTGTATAGTATATTCTTGTTAATGCTTGTTAATTCTGATTCATTTGCTCTTCATGACAAGGTATTGCATATTCTTTCGTTCCTTCCAAAGGTGAAATTCCTATTTCATAGTAAAACACTGTGGTTTGTTTAATTTATTTCTTTTACACAGTTTTACTTTCTGAAAACGATGAATTTGGATTAATATCTTGCATTTGAATCATATACTCATTAGATAAAAACTTGTTTCTAGTGATATAACTAAGCGTACAGCATAGCATGACAGAAAACGTATTATGTCAAAAACATAGACAGTTTTCAAGTGCAAAATATGTGTACACAGTATGATAATGTAGTAACAAAAAATGTGGAATAGTCAAGATGTTGAGATATCATAAGGCAAAACATTAATGTCAACTGGTGTTTGTTACATCTTAAAGATTTCATAGCGCACAGACAAAAGTTCTACTTTCGATAGGAAAACAATCTTAGGTACCCAAAAAAATGGCAAATGTGCACGGTCTGATATATAACGACAAGAAAAGCGACCAGCTAACCTTACCTTGCCGGGCACTTGTTAAGAAAAAATATAATCATCATCTGTAAGTAGTCACATAGATATAACTGCATAAGTGGTTATATAAATATCAGGAAATGGCAATACAGTGTGATAAATCATAAAGTATGTTCATTCAATAAATGGTTTAATATTGGAAATACGGTGATTGCCGTAGCTTTTTCTAGTTCTCAAAGTTTCGACATGTACTACATTGGGGTATTGCGCATAGAAGGTCAAATTTAATGGATCTACTTTTTCCTCTATTAGATAAATAGTATGTGTGTACTAATATTTTCTGTCCAATGTGAAAGTCACGGCGTGTACAAACCTGTTTCTGCTGTTTTCTCCGGCGCTCTGCGGCACATTTGATGTTGCTGACCTCAATGTCAATTATTTCATGTTGGCGTAGTCGACGAGATGTAGGAAAAGATATTAATTCTTTAATTTTTTAGGTGGTTCAACATTTTTCAATACAACAGTCGGAGATACCATAGTAGATTCATTTGGTATGGAGTTAATTACATCCTTAAATGAGAGCATGTGTGTATCCCAATCAATATGTCTTTTATGGCAGTATGTTTTACATAGTTTACGAATTTCTTTCATCAGTCGTTCAGAAGGGTTCGAAGAAGCGTGATACCTGGATATATACACTCCTGGAAATGGAAAAAAGAACACATTGACACCGGTGTGTCAGACCCACCATACTTGCTCCGGACACTGCGAGAGGGCTGTACAAGCAATGATCACACGCATGGCACAGCGGACACACCAGGAACCGCGGTGTTGGCCGTCGAATGGCGCTAGCTGCGCAGCATTTGTGCACCGCCGCCGTCAGTGTCAGCCAGTTTGCCGTGGCATACGGAGCTCCATCGCAGTCTTTAACACTGGTAGCATGCGGCGACAGCGTGGCCGTGAACCGTATGCGCAGTTGACGGACTTTGAACGAGGGCGTATAGTGGGCATGCGGGAGGCCGGGTGGACGTACCGCCGAATTGCTCAACACGTGGGGCGTGAGGTCTCCACAGTACATCGATGTTGTCGCCAGTGGTCGGCGGAAGGTGCACGTGCCCGTCGACCTGGGACCGGACCGCAGCGACGCACGGATCCACGCCAAGACCGTAGGATCCTACGGAGTGCCGTAGGGGACCGCACCGCCAATTCCCAGCAAATTAGGGACACTGTTGCTCCTGGGGTATCGGCGAGGACCATTCGCAACCGTCTCCATGAAGCTGGACTACGGTCCCGCACACCGTTAGGCCGTCTTCCGCTCACGCCCCAACATCGTGCAGCCCGCCTCCAGTGGTGTCGCGACAGGCGTGAATGGAGGGACGAATGGAGACGTGTCGTCTTCAGCGATGAGAGTCGCTTCTGCCTTGGTGCCAATGATGGTCGTATGCGTGTTTGGCGCCGTGCAGGTGAGCGCCACAATCAGGACTGCATACGACCGAGGCACACATGGCCAACACCCGCCATCATGGTGTGGGGAGCGATCTCCTACACTGGCCGTACACCACTGGTGATCGTCGAGGGGACACTGAATAGTGCACGGTACATCCAAACCTTCATCGAACCCATCGCTCTACCATTCCTAGACCGACAAGGGAACTTGCTGTTCCAACAGGACAATGCACGTCCGCATGTATCCCGTGCCACCCAACGTGCTCTAGAAGGTGTAAGTCAACTACCCTGGCCAGCAAGATCTCCGGATCTGTCCCCCATTGAGCATGTTTGGGACTGGATGAAGCGTCGTCTCACGCGGTCTGCACGTCCACCACGAACGCTGGTCCAACTGAGGCGCCAGGTGGAAATGGCATGGCAAGCCGTTCCACAGGACTACATCCAGCATCTCTACGATCGTCTCCATGGGAGAATAGCAGCCTGCATTGCTGCGAAAGGTGGATATACACTGTACTAGTGCCGACATTGTGCATGCTCTGTTGCCTGTGTCTATGTGCCTGTGGTTCTGTCAGTGTGATCATGTGATGTATCTGACCCCAGGAATGTGTCAATAAGGTTTCCCCTTTCTGGGACAATGAATTCACGGTGTTCTTATTTCAATTTCCAGGAGTGTAGATAGGAGAAATGTTTCTAGCTCGTAACATACGCGTCCATATCGCAGATCAAAATTGAGGTCCATTGTCGGAAATTATTTTCAATACATGCCGTACATGAAATAAAAAGTCTTTTACAAATGCATTAGAAATAGATTTAGCAGTAGCTTTGCGTAACGGAATGAAGGCAATAAATTTCGAAGTAAGTTCAACAGCGACAAAGATGAAACAAAAACCTCAATTAGATCTGGGAATCGGACCAAAAGTGTCTCCAGCGGCCATGTGTCTCTATTTAACGGGTACAGTGGGATGTAAAGGAGGAATATGTGAAGTCGTGTCTGATTTAGCTTTCTGGCAGACTTTACATGACGCTAAAACTCGTCTAATACGTTTCTCCATGTTAGCAAAATAACAATTCTGTCTCAGTATAAGAAAACATTTTCTTGCTCCATAATGTGCGTAACTTAAATGAGTATACCAAATTAATTTGTTAACCAGTTCGTCAGGAACACATAATAACCATTTGTTACTGTCAGGGTGAGAGCAGCGAAACTGAATATTATTGCGTATAGTATAATGGTTTCTAAAGGTAACGTTATTCTTATCTTACCAAAGGTGTTTAATTTTTTTCCACACGTTGTCTTTGCTCTGTTCTTGTGCTATGTCTCGTAATGACGACGAAATTAAATTTTCAAATGCAACTTGTTGAATATACATGATGCTAAAATTTGCTTGGAAAAGTTGGTTGCGATGTATTGCTGATTGTTGCTGAGAAAACGGGATAATGCGTCTGCTACAATATTTTGTGTTCCGGGAATGTGAACAACTGTAAAATTAAATTCCTGTAAATAAAGTTTCCATCTGCTTAATCTGTCATGCGTAAATTTAGCGGAAAGTAAAAACTGTTTAGTTATATGATCTGTGCAAACGGTAGTATGTCTTCCATTAAGAAAATGCCTAAATCTCTTAAATTCTCGTACAGTACATAATGTTTCAAGTTCTGAAACAGAATAATTGCGTTCAGCAGGTGATAGAATGCGACTTGCAAAGGCGATGTTTTTAATTACTGTATTACCGTCTTCTTCAATTTCCTGAAGAATGTGTAGGCCTAAAGCTGTGTTAGAACGGTCGGTGGCAATGGAAAAATCTCTGGTAGGATCTGGGTGTGATAAAAGAGGTGCATTCAACAAGGCATGTTTCAGGTTAACAAACTCAGACTGTGCTTGGCTATCCCAGGGCCAAATAGTGTTTTTACCCGTCAACTGGCATAATCTAGGGGTGTCTAAAGCAGCGTAATGAATAAATTTACGGAAAAAGTTAATTAAACCCAGAAAGCTGAGTAGTTTTTTCTTTGTCATTGCAACAGTATGTCACGTAAAGATTAAAGTTTTTCCGGGTCAGGCATAATGCTTTCTGCTGAAATTACATGTCCAAGACATTTTGCGGAAGTTTTGCCAAAGTGCGATTTGCTAAGTCTAACTGTGATTCCTTGTGTACGAAGAGTTTGCAGCCGTTGTTCCAGAATCAGATTTTGTTCTGACCAGTTAGCTTCTGTTGTGATTCTCTCTTTTAAGTTCTGTCGAAGTATAGCATTCAAACCGCCAGTAAATGCTGCTGAAAATATTGTAATCATTGCTATACGGCACATTGCGATTGGAGTTGAAATGATGCGTCTTCTGTACGTACTGATTTCTTTGTTGCTGTGCATTACTATTTGGTGGAGCCGACGCTATACGTGTAGGCGGCGAAACATTAAAGCTTTGTTGACTTTGCAGACTACATTGTTGGTTAAGTATGCTAACCGTCTGGTTTTGATATTGTTGCGGAGAAAACCCTCTATTGTTGCCAAAATGTGTCAGCGATTGCTGAAAATTTTGTACATACTGATGATGAAAATTATGTCTGTTATTAAAATTATGCTGGTATTTCTTTTTATTTCACGAGTGTCAAATGAAAACTGTCACTTTCGGTAAAACTTGTCATATCTGCTTTTCTTTACTCATTCTTAATTCTAGATAGATCGATAGCTGAAGAGTTGTCTTGATAGTTATAAATGATAGTAAAAGAGAAAGCAGCAGTGCAGAAAACTAAAGACGAAATAGCACTACTACGGCTCGGGGCCATGTGCACGCTACGGCACATATTCATCAAAGAGTAATGAATCCCCTGAGGTCAGTTAAGCGCTAGAATAAATTTTAGTTTCTGCATTACAGGCCAAGCCGGTGGAAAAGCAAACCTAATTTCGCGACACTTTCGCTTTTCGTTAAAAGTCGTTTCTATTATTGGCTTTAGCATTGCTCGTGTAATAACGCATATACGAAAAGAGCCGCGAAATACCTTTTAATAATACTGTGCCTTGAATTTCTTTATAATCATTAGTTTTCAACAAAACAGAATATATTGGGTTCTTATTGTTCTGTATCTGGCTTTCTATTAAACGAACATTTTTCGTTACTGTAACACACTATAAAAGTCAACATATCTTCCCTACTTTATAGATATTGAAAATGAAAAATTATTTTGTTATGAAATATTTATGTTACAGTTCACGAAGATTGTTCACATCAAAATTTTGCAATGGATTTTTGTTAAGAGCAAAACACCAATAATTACCACGACTAGCACAAGAACATGAGACTATTGTCGGAGAAAAATACGTTTTTATTATAAGGTTTGCCAGACAAGAACTAAGCACAGCAAAATACCTATTAAGTTACGAAGGTAAATTATCTCTTTTGTACTGTTAGCAATATATTATCAGCAGCCCGCGTCAACCTGCAAAACACATCATAAAATGTGCTGATCTGCTCTGCAAGTCCGGAAGCTGAAAGAGATGATTTTATTTCACTATTACCTTCCGCTTCTTTGCGGTATGATCGATTTCTTTTTATGCAGTTTGAATGCGCCGCGGCAGCGGCTCGTTCGTTCGTAGCGCAGCTCTGCACCACGGATAATATTTAAATATCTGAAAATATCTCAAAAGGATGGGATAATGTTCCAAGCAAGCTACTACAAATAATAATGCAAAGTTTCCTTAAATAACTCTATTCAAAACATTCAAATATGTTAACTAATACACACCTTTTACAATGAGTATGTAGTGGCGTACATCTATCGACCATGACAAAAGAAGACTACGTTAGCATTTACGGCAACGTCACAGGCTATCTTACTCGTACAACTCCAAGAAGAAGACAGAGAAATTAATGTTCGTTCTGTATTATTTATACTAGTGGTATATTCTTATCTTCGTATGATATTTATCGTCTGTGTGGTTTCAGTACTCGCCGACACAGATATTCTCTAAAATAAATAATAAAAAAAATACATAATTCCATACAATAACAAAATATGATGCACAAAATTTTCTCTTTACTACGCAATATTTCTTTTGGTAATAGACGTTACAATGCCCCCTGGCAGCAGTTGACTAACGTTAAGAATGTTCGGCAATATGCTGCCACTAACGTCCGTTTTGTCATTGTCTATCACCTTGTTTGAAATATTCACTGTTCACTTCTTTACTCTTTTGGATTATAGTTTTAATTACACTCTTTATAGTTTTTTCACACTTTGCGAGGTGACCGTAAACCTAGTCCCAGGGTCATTATAGTTTTCTGGCTCCCCCATTTGGGCTACGTGCGGTCAGAAAACCTGGAAAAACTGCGCCGGAGCCATGGTCATCTCGCATGGTTTGTCTTAAAACACAGTTTGATTGTTCATCAAAAAAGGTTGGACTTTATCCAATGTTCCCAGTTAACAAAGGTTATTTATGTCAAAATGTTAAACTTTTAGTCACAATGAAAGTCAATCATTCAACAGTTTTACAGTAATGTAATGTATTGTCTCTACACTTACTCACGACAAATGTTCTACCATGGTATGGCATTGGTGTCAGTTTGGTTCACTAATTTGACGAAAATATGTCACATATATCATCGAACAAGTAAATGTTTTGAGTTTATACACAGTAAATTAAAGAAAGAAAGAAAAAAAAATTTTGTCACGTAATTTCGTGTCCAATAAATCATTTTCATATTAGTACATTAACAACGTAGTTGGTAATGTTCGGTTGAATGTCAACAATGTCGTACGGAGCGGGCGGCGCGAAGCAATTGTTGCCTAGCGTCGTCTGGAACGCGGCGTGCCAACGTCCGCTGAGGTCGACGACCTGCTCGCAGTAACAGCGAAGGCGTGCTGAGGTGGCGCTCGAGCAGTCGCGAACCGCGCCGAACCATTCACCAATGTCGGCGTGTTGCAGTGGTTTCCCGCGACCGGCTGCCTGGCGGCACGGCACCCGTCTCTGCATCTCCGCATGGCTCCCCGTCGTAACGCATGAAACAAATATTCCACAACGGTGTACTGTCTTTAAGGATACAAGTTATTAGCTGTGGAAGAAAATGCACTTTGGTTAAAAGCGTTTATTGCTCATTACGCCGTCGCTTCGCATGTATGCACAGTCTGTTTTGGCGTGATAACGGGTCTCTTGTGACACTGGTATTTAGTGTTCGTCACACACAAATTGTCCTACACACTTTCATTTGTTTTCACGGTCGATTCGCTGCCAGAGCGTCTCTCAACACGCGAAAATGTTTCGGATCACACACACACTAAATGTTTCCGTCGAGCGATGTTTGTCTGTATCGACTCCGAACGGATCACTAACTACCGTTTTTACTCACAGTGTATTGTTCGTTGAGCACTGCACTATGACAATTAGTCACTCAACACTTAACTTATACCGACGTATATATTGGTGCAGGTACAACAGTCATTTTCTGTCCCTACTACACACAATATTCCGTCCTTTCCTAGATTGTTTATGCACACAGTTTATTTTTAATGCATAACAACTGTTCTTAGCATAATCACTCTCATTTACATTGAGTCCATTGTGTTACCCTGTCATTACACACTTTTAATACTACTACTAGACATATATGGCTTTTTTGTAATTATTTAAAGGTGTGTGATTTTTGGTACATAGCTTTCATTTCCATTTTCAGTGTAGCTTGCCAGGTTATCACCCATCTAGGAAACAGATTTTACCATGTGCATGACAGCTTGACTTGGGCATATTGCTCAATAAATATTTCATTTAGTACTAGTATTATTTTTAACGGTCTGTGCTACAGGACTACAGTGTAGTTTCCGCGTAACTTGATTCGCGTACCGCGTAATTAAGATTCAAGAATGTGTACCGAGTACACAGGCTTCAATTGAAGCATCGATACATACAAAGCGTAGGTTACACGGAACGGGTTTGTTTTTGATTGAATTCTGCTCCAGTGTCGTTCTCAGATCACTATTGGCAGTAAACATTACATCACATAATTATTTCATACTACAAAGTCCATTTTTTGGCTAGTATAGACTCTCTCTCAGGGTCCCTTAATTCTAACACAATTACATCTGTTACATTATTATATGAGATTTCATCATTAATTGTACTCACTTACTACAAATGAAAAATGATTCAAGAAATTGATCATTATTTTATCAACAAAAAGATTATTCATTGCTTGAAGAGCATATAGTATTTTAATGACACTAACTGTTTGTAAACAAAGTCTTCCATTTGCATGCTATTGCTCAGGCTACTGATTCTACTTCCTCAAAATTTAATTACACACAAATTCTTTCTTAAAACTAACATACTTATACTCTAAAACACAATTGAAATCTTATTACTACTACTATTTACATCAGGCATGTCACTGAATAAATAGTTTTACATCTTTACGTGGATACAGTCCTTTTATTTTCCCCGTCTGGGGATGTGCTAATAAATAGCTACATTCGTGTGGCAACATCTTCCGACTCTCTCTAGCCACTACTTCCCTTCTCGACCAAGGGATGGAGTAAGATTCGCGACAGTATGTTTTGTGGGGCATCACCTCTATGTTATAGTGGTACCCTTCGATTATTCCTGGTCGGTCGGTAAATACCATGTTATATTCTGATAGCAGCTGCGTCAACTGTTGCTTTGGTATGTTGCTTAAACTTTCAGATTCCTGTACTTTGGTTTGAAATTCATCAATATCTGGTTCAAAATTTCTGTCTTCTATATTCGGATAATAGAGATCCGTCACAGGTGAATAATCATTGAGGTGTAGTACCCAGGGGTTCCTACCTTTGATGTTAATTCGATTGCAACATGGCGCACGTACCTCCTTCGATTTCATCATAGACAACTCAATCCTCCTACCTTTATTAACTATGCTTAGTTTTCCCGAGGAGAGGTCCATCACTGCGTCCCTTTCACGGAGAAAATCTACTCCCAGAATGCAGGCCACCTTTAACCCTTTAACAATGAGGAACGAGCTCACTATGGCTTCGCCCTCCTTACAAATTTCCACCTGCACCTGGTACTTAACTAATTGGCTCTGTGCACTTATAGCTCCAGACACCTTGCAATTATTAACCGGGAAAGTCGGTAAGCTACGTCTCTTCCCTAGCACTTTAAACAACTCTGTACTCATTACACTCACTCAGGCACCTGTGTCAATGATTATATTCACTGCAACATTATTGATTTTCGCTTCTATTATGGCTTGCACATTTTCGTTGCTATCTTTCTTACATTCATGCGGTTCGGTCAGTAGATCTTTCTCCATACTGATACCGTCGTTGTATCGCAGCATATGTACTCCAGGGATATTATTGTCATTCGTGTTGCTCTCACTCCACCCCTCGGCCAGCGATGGAGAGCATATCGAGGCCGATTCTACACTCCTGGAAATGGAAAAAAGAACACATTGACACCGGTGTGTCAGACCCACCATACTTGCTCCGGACACTGCGAGAGGGCTGTACAAGCAATGATCACACGCACGGCACAGCGGACACACCAGGAACCGCGGTGTTGGCCGTCGAATGGCGCTAGCTGCGCAGCATTTGTGCACCGCCGCCGTCAGTGTCAGCCAGTTTGCCGTGGCATACGGAGCTCCATCGCAGTCTTTAACACTGGTAGCATGCCGCGATAGCGTGGACGTGAACCGTATGTGCAGTTGACGGACTTTGAGCGAGGGCGTATAGTAGGCATGCGGGAGGCCGGGTAGACGTACCGCCGAATTGCTCAACACGTGGGGTGTGAGGTCTCCACAGTACATCGATGTTGTCGCCAGTGGTCGGCAGAAGGTGCACGTGCCCGTCGACCTGGGACCGGACCGCAGCGACGCACGGATGCACGCCAAGACCGTAGGATCCTACGCAGTGCCGTAGGGGACCGCACCGCCACTTCCCAGCAAATTAGGGACACTGTTGCTCCTGGGGTATCGGCGAGGACCATTCGCAACCGTCTCCATGAAGCTGGGCTACGGTCCCGCACACCGTTAGGCCGTCTTCCGCTCACGCCCCAACATCGTGCAGCCCGCCTCCAGTGGTGTCGCGACAGGCGTGAATGGAGGGACGAATGGAGACGTGTCGTCTTCAGCGATGAGAGTCGCTTCTGCCTTGGTGCCAATGATGGTCGTATGCGTGTTTGGCGCCGTGCAGGTGAGCGCCACAATCAGGACTGCATACGACCGAGGCACACAGGGCCAACACCCGGCATCATGGTGTGGGGAGCGATCTCCTACACTGGCCGTACACCACTGGTGATCGTCGAGGGGACACTGAATAGTGCACGGTACATCCAAACCGTCATCGAACCCATCGTTCTACCATTCCTAGACCGGCAAGGGAAATTGCTGTTCCAACAGGACAATGCACGTCCGCATGTATCCCGTGCCACCCAACGTGCTCTAGAAGGTGTAAGTCAACTACCCTGGCCAGCAAGATCTCCGGATCTGTCCCCCATTGAGCATTTTTGGGACTGGATGAAGCATCGTCTCACGCGGTCTGCACGTCCAGCACGAACGCTGGTCCAACTGAGGCGCCAGATGGAAATGGCATGGCAAGCCGTTCCACAGGACTACATCCAGCATCTCTACGATCGTCTCCATGGGAGAATAGCAGCCTGCATTGCTGCGAAAGGTGGATATACACTGCACTAGTGCCGACATTGTGCATGCTCTGTTGCCTGTGTCTATGTGCCTGTGGTTCTGTCAGTGTGATCATGTGATGTATCTGACCCCAGGAATGTGTCAATAAAGTTTCCCCTTCCTGGGACAATGAATTCACGGTGTTCTTATTTCAATTTCCAGGAGTGTAGTTTGTTGGATGGCTTGCTTGCGAGGTACTTGGACGGCTATTGTCCGCGACCTCTACTATGTTTACGCTTTGGTTTGTGGGCCGCCACGGCTGCGCAATAGGCGCGTTTTGCAGTGGTGGCCTGTTGTTGTCGTGCCGGTCATTACCCTGCCGATCTGAGCTTGGTCGCTGATTCTGATTCCAATTACGATTACCGTCATTGTAACTGCTATGCCACTGACCTCGCGCATTTTTCCAGCGGTTGGTCCCTGGCAGTCCGGAATCATACCGGTCGCCAAACCGACGCTTTTTATTATGAGACGGCTCACCATACCCGTTTTGATTTCTACCATTATTACAATTTTGCGAATGCTCTTGCCGCTTGTTACCACTCCCACCATTTCTATGGTTGTGGTTTTGTGCACTATTATTTATGTCATGTTTACACCCTGATCCATTATTCCGCGAGTGATCACACGCTGCTTTTGCGTCTTCCTGGATTAAGTCTATTGAATCAAGAACAGACAGGAAATGTTCCATGTCGCTTTCTGTTACGTGTATTAGTTTCTCTTTGATATGAAGGGGTAAATGTGATTTTAGGAGTCTTATTATGTCTCTTGGTGAGATAGGCTCGTCCCAGTAACGCGTTTTGTTTATGTACTTCTCGAAATACCGTCTCAGATTCCCAAGACGGGGTGAGTACGGTTCGGGATTGTATACTTCTTTTCTTAGCCGCTCCTGTATACAAGGCGACCAGTATTTCGACAAAAACGCCCTCTCGAATTGTTCGTACGTCATGCAGCTGTCTGCTACTTCCGTAGCCCACAATGCTGCATCACCCTGAATGTATGACATTACGTATTGAATTTTCTGTGCTTCGTTCCACACACTAGGCAAGATATTTTTGAAGCTTTTTATGAATACTACTGGGTGTAATGACTTCCGTTCAGTAGTAAACGTTTGAAACTGCCTATTTTTTATTAAACTTTCTTCAACTAATATTTTTGGACTATACTGGTTTGTTCCTGGGACATAGGCTGTGTGCTCCGAACCGAAGCTACAGCTCTTCGCATTATCGCCTAAAGATTCACCATTGTTGCGTCGCATATAAGTTTGTGCGTTGCCAAACACATTGACTGTTGGCGACATAGTTTCATGTTCAAGATGTTTGCTACTTTGTGCTAAACCCTTTCCCAAGTCGGATATCCGTTTGTTAA
Organism: Schistocerca piceifrons; assembly: GCF_021461385.2. Classification (NCBI taxonomy): domain Eukaryota; kingdom Metazoa; phylum Arthropoda; class Insecta; order Orthoptera; family Acrididae; genus Schistocerca; species Schistocerca piceifrons. Next base: position 286,987,364 of record NC_060144.1, on the reverse strand, counting down.
TATTCACTTGCCACTGCGGAATATCCTCACTGAGTATTTGTTTGATGGTTTGCACGTCGTTCTGTACCTGACTATTTACTGCGGTACTGAACGATTCGGAATCTCTATCTGCTATAGCTGCTTGTACCTTAGAATTAATATTTTTGTCGATCTCACTCTCCTTCACTTCTAGCCATGAGGAATTCGGTTTCAATTTTATTCGCTTGTTCGTTCCACTTCTGCTCTACAAGCTGTGTGGAATCTATTTCTAGCTTTCCCAATCGGTTGGCTAAGACACCTATCTCGTTTACCCTGTTAGTGTTTGCTACTTGCAGGTTGTTGACCTGTACAGTCAACTCCTGCACGGCCTTAGGTATCGACTCAAAATTCTATTTCATACAGGCAATCTCTTTTTTCATATTTTCTAACGATTGCACAAGTTGCTGGTCCCTCTCAGCTTGCTGGGCAAGTAAATTTTCTGCTAACTGGCGATCTCGCTCAGCTTGCTGTGCGAGAAACTTTTCCTCTAGCCGGCGATCTCGCTCGGCTTGCTGGGCAAGTAAATTTTCTGCTAACTGGCGATCTCGCTCAGCTTGCTGGCGATCTCGCTCGGCTTGCTGTTGCGCAAATTTTGCCTGGTAATCCAGCACGCGCTCTAATATCGCCTGAAGTGAATATCCACCAGGCAGATTACCACTCTCTGGTTCCTGCTCTTCTGGAGGTGGTGAAATTTCTTTATCTACCTCTCCTTGAGCACTGGTGGACGGTGGCATCACTTCCTGTGCTCCTGCCCCCACATTTTCGCATGGTATCTCCTCAAAGAGAGTACTTGTACTGTTTAATGCACCCGTTTCTACATTTCCTGCACTAACTAATGGCTGTTCCTCAGTATCCATATTGCTCGGACGTTGACTACGCAATTTAACCATATTCATAAATTACCTACTCGAACACAAGATCTGACAGTTTTTTCACTTGCACACAAAAATGTTAATTTATCTACAATACACTGCACACTAAAATTACTATCTACAGTCAACTTTGTCCTGTCTTAAACACTAACATCAAACTACACACCACTAGCGATATGAGATCACTTCACTGGAGTTAAGCTTCTACAAACAGGACAACTACACTGTAGTCTTACCTTTAATTTATCTGATCTCGGGGTTCGGCTGCCCCCGGATTATGTAGTCGTTGCAGTTTCTCAGTACTATCAGGATCGTTTCCTCTGAATTGCTTGCAGCGGTGCGATTTTTCATGAAAAATTTTTGTACATTCATTAATACATGGCATTAATAATGATACACATACATACATTTACCACTAAATACATACATATATATAACAATAGACACTGAAAGAAATTAAATAAACATTTATTTTCGTGGCCACTGCAAATTAGGGCCCCGCGTTTTTGGGCGACAGTTTCGCGACAGTTTCGGTTTTCGTAAAAACTCGTTTCTATTATTGGCTTTAGCATTGCTCGCGTAATATCACATATACGAAAAGAGCCGCGAAATACCTTTTAATAATGCTGTGCCTTAAATTTCTTTATAATCATTAATTTTCAACAAAACAGAATATATTGGGTTCTTATTGTTCTGTATCTGGCTTTCTATTAAAGGAACATTTTTCGTTACTGTAACTCACTATAAAAGTCAACATATCTTCCCTACTTTATAGCTATTGAAAATGAAAAATTATTTTGTTATGAAATATTTATGTTACAGTTCACGAAGATTGTTCACATCAAAATTTTGCAGTGGATTTTTGTTAAGAGCAAAACACCAATAATTACCACGACTAGCACAAGAACATGAGACTATTGTCGGAGAAAAATACGTTTTTACTATAAGGTTTGCCAGACAAGAACTAAGCACAGCAAAATTCCTATTAAGTTACGAAGACAATCTCTTTTGTACTGTTAGCAATATATTATCAGCAGCCCGCGTCAACCTGCAAAACACATCATAAAATGTGCTGCTCTGCTCTGCAAGTCCGGAAGCTGAATGAGATGATTTTATTTCACTATTACCTTCCGCTTCTTTGCGGTATGATCGATTTCTTTTTATGCAGTTTGAATGCGCCGCGGCAGCGGCTCGTTCGTTCGTAGCGCAGCTCTGCACCACGGATAATATTTAAATAACTGAAAATATCTCAAAAGGATGGGATAATATTCCAAGCAAGCTACTACAAATAATAATGCAAGGTTTCATTAAATAACTCTATTCAAAACATTCAAATATGTTAACTAATACACACCTTTTACAATGAGTACGTAGTGGCGTACATCTATCGACCATGACAAAAGAAGACTACGTTAGCATTTACGGCAACGTCACAGGCTATCTTACTCGTACAACTCCAAGAAGAAGACAGAGAAATTAATGTTCGTTCTGTATTATTTATACTAGTGGTATATTCTTATCTTTGTATGATATTTATCGTCTGTGTGGTTTCAGTACTCGCCGACACATATATTCTCTAAAATAAATAATAAAAAAAATACATAATTCCATACAATAACAAAATATGATACACAATATTTTCTCTTTACTACACAATATGTCTTTTGCTAATAGACGTTACACTAAATTGTTGTATCCAATTCAAAGGGTGAATATGTGTTCTATCATTTTTAAATGCCTTATATTTCCTAACAGATAGAAAGTGCTTGTAATCAAAACTGTCGTCTCTGTATGTCTGAGTAGGTTCATGATTGTCTGATAATCTGTTTGTCTGTGACTGTTCGGAATCTAAGTCACGTACACTCTGTAAATTACCTAAATTACACTGGCTGTGTGAATGTGAGAAATGTTCACAATGTGGCGTATGCTGTGTCGTGTTAGAGGCTGAAACATTTTTCATCTCCGTCACTTCTTGCTGTAAAGATGACAGTTTTCTACGTAATGTATCATTGATTGTCTGCTGTATGTTTTGGATTTCGGGTGTTTGATTAACCGAAACTGGGGACGTATCGTCTGATTTGGTGTCATTGTTATTTTCGATAACGTCGATAGGACTGTCCAATTGATCAAATCTTTCAGTCAGTGCTTTTCCCGAACGTTGTTTTTATTGTCACAAGCATTAATTTGTTTCTGCATTCTGCGTGTGGTTTTGTTTAATTTCATAACGTCTGCTTTAATGGCATCGGGATCCTGTATTAACTCTAATTGTTCAAGTCTGCTGGTCATTGTCTGAAAGTCTACAGTATATTTATTTTCCAAAGTCTGAATATTAGTATCTGTTTTTGTTTTTCGATCGGATATTTCACCATGTAGTTCAGTGTTCAACTGTTTGATAGTATTGATTTCGTCTGATACTGTAGCAATATTGTCGTCTACGTATGTTTTTGCTTAATTTTGCTTAATTTAAACTCGTCGCGTAACTGCGTTGCGTTTCCAGAACATTGTTTAGCAACTGCACTAATTTCATTTCTAAGTAGTTTCGTTGTGGCTGCATGTGTATTACTTAATTCTTGTGCTACAGATCTAATATCTTCACTACTGTTCCTGGCACAAGCCTTAATTTCCTCACGTAATTGTTCTTTAGTATCTTGACATTGCACGTGAACGGCTGTAATCTGTTCACTAAGTTGTTTGAAATTGGTGTCTCGTTTATCATTCGACTGTTTGAGATTTTATTATGTTGTTTGTTCGATTCATTAAGGTTGTCGTGTTTTTCATTCAACTGTTTGAAATTTTCATTAATTTGTTTGAAATGGTTGTCTTATTTTTCATTTTTTTCGTTGATTTGTAGTAATAATGCTGTAACTTGATCCATGCCAAAATTAGTGACTCTATTTTCTGTGCTGTGTTATGGTGTATCTACATGTGTCACGTTTTGTGTAACTATTTGGTCATTGTCTGATTCACGAAAAGGTCTGCTAATTAGATGTGCACTCTGGGTCACTACATCGGAATCAAATAAATCTGACTACAATGTTGATTTTCGTTAGAATCCTTTATCTTTTCACTGTGTAAATTTTGCCAATCATGTATGTCAAACTGCACAGCTTTCATTGTAACAGAACGTGCCACGTCTTCAATTGCCGTTAAGTTGCGGACAGAACTGAATGTGTTTGTTCATCATTTGGAATAAAATCATTACTAGTGATCGGCACCCACTGATTATCTGTATTTAGAGGATTATCACTATGACACAAGTGTCGGTAGTAGTATCAGTCAGATTATTCGAGTCGGCTTTTTCTCTCACTGCGCATCGCGATGTACTGTTAGCAGTTTTTCGGGGCATTTTTAGAAGTCAAAAGTGAGCACAAAATCAAACATAGACAAAGCAAAAATGGAACAAATACAGTTACAACAAAGAGCAATAAATTGCCGATGATCCGTGAATGAAGGAGTGACAAATTAGTAAATGCTTGCGCCATATAGAAATTACAGTTAATATTTTGTAAATGGGAGCAGATATATAACTGACTACTTATCAGAAATTCACAAAAAAAATACGATCCTGGCCGGTTGTTGACAAGTGTAACCTCCCCACAGTAAAAAATATAATTGTATCATTCACATTTAGCGTAACTACGCAACATTAAAAATATGTATAGCATTGACATTTAGCATAACCTCCCAATAAATAAATTGCGTAACCTATCAATAATAAAATGTGACTAATCTCTCAATAAAATATTGTGGCTCAGTTCTAACCATTCAATAATTGACTGTGAATTTAAACTGGTAAATTTTCGACGTCAGCAGTGCTGCGTCATGGCCCTGAAAATGCGTTCTCAACAAACTGAAAATTCTTACCTCAATAAGGTCACCGGATAACGCATATATGTGGTGTCACCGCCAGACACCACACTTGCTAGGTGGTAGCTTAAATCGGCCGCGGTCCATTTAGTACATGTCGGACCCGCGTGTCGCCACTGTGTAATCGCAGACCTAGCGCCACCACCAAGGCAGGTCTCGTGATACGAGAGAGCACTCGCCCGAGTTGTACGAGAACCTAGCTACCGCCCAGTTGTATGAAGCCTTTCTCTCTCATTAGCCGAGAGACAGAATAGCCATCAGCTAAGTTAATGGCAACGAACTAGCAAGGCGCCATTTGTATCAGTGCCTATAGCTTACGAGTATTCAAGAGAGATGTATTCCAAGGACTAATAAAAAGATAAGTAATAAGCATCTACATACTTTTCTTCTTATTCATTTATAAGTTCTCATGTTCCAGACTTCACGCCCGTCTGCTTTAGCCTTGCGTGCCCTATCGGCTACAGCGTTAGTCTAGCATTCCTTTTCAGCCATCTAAACTTCACGGTGTCGGCCCAGCTACCGACACAACAATATATATCGGCTCCTATAAGACATTTTTCTGGCACAGCCCAGTGCAATGCTGGCTGATGGATTTGTCATGTATAAAGAGAAACAACTGATTTTTCTTTGCAATAATCGGGATGACCATAGATTGGACAAATTAGTAAATTCATTAAATTGAGATGAATAATTGTTAAAGTTGATTTTTATAAGAAAGGTTGTTATTAATAGATTAAAAAAAAAAACATTTACATGGGACTTTATATAAAAATAATACATATGCGCGAGGCTGCTATTACCTTACACTACAATGCTCAGGCTCCGCCATCGCTCCCCACGACCGGCCCAGCCAACTCCACGCACACACGACTGATCGCTAGCAACTACTACTACTACTGCCACACAGTTCCTACTGCATACAACACTGCTCTCTGGTCTGAGATTCTCTTATAGCTGACATATTGCAGGCAGCGCGTGAGCAATCCAACGAAATTGCACCTGCTCTGGTGCGCTAGTAGCAAATTCCTTAGTCATGGACCTCTTACAAGATAGTGCACCTACTTAATACAGTACAATACAACATATAGAAAGAAGGAATAGTCTCACATTTGGGACTTCTCTGCAAATTTTTTACGTGAGAAATTTTACCGCGATGTGCTTGGGCTACTGTTGATTCATAAAAGGTTTCTGCCCCAGCGCAAATCTATTGCAGGAACTGCAACTGCCAGAAACAAATTTTCCTGTAAAGAGGTGCAAGAAAGGCCTTTCTTTGTCCTTAAGGAGACACCTACATTTTATTCAGCACTATCATTGTTTGACGAGAATGCCGAAGCAAATTTACACGATATTAGCGTTTATGGGATAGGTGTCGTTCTAATAGAAATTCAGGAAACCACTGGAAAGGCTATAGCTTATTCTTCCAGAGAATTAGTTCGAGATGTTCGAGATGAACTACACTGTAGAGTGCGAAGAGTTCCTTGCTGTTGTTTGGGCCATTAACAATTTCCAGCCATTTCCGTTTGGCATACTATTTAATGTGGCAATGGACCACCATGATCTGTGCTGGCTGATTAGCGTGAAGATTCCATCAGGTCTATTTTAAAGATGAGGCCCCAGCAATAAGATGAATCAGTGGTTCACAAACACAAGAGCAAAAACTGCTTTCCAGGAATTCATTGGATGAACACAGTAGTACGGGTGAAATGTGAGTAATCACTGCATTAAAGGACATTGCCTCTAAACACTGGGAAGCTCCAGCTCTGCTGAAAACTACAGAAGTCTTGATGCGGGAGGTCCCGACAAAATGAAACTGCCAACTACGAAATTGTATATTGTATACGAGAGTGTACGAATCAGTAGCGTGGAAATGGTTGTTTGTCATCATAGCGTATCTGCAGCCAACTTCTGTGAAATATTTTCATGATACTCCTACGTCTGGCACCGTTAGCTTACTGACGAATCTAGACACAGTTGCTGGCAAGGCCTTTCCCGATCCGTCAGACTTCATGTGAGCCACTGTGTAGAAGCCCAGCGACGGAATCACGTGCCACATTTCCATCCAGGGTATCTGATACCTATTCCGCATGCAGCAGCGTCATTTCCCCAGAGCAACAGCAACCACTTGAGGAGCTTTCCACAGTAGATGCATGGGAGTCAGTGGATAACAGTTTGATCTACCTTAGCCGTTACGATGTGATCAAAGCTGTGCCGGATGACATACCTCCAGAAAATGCAAGGGTCCTTGTAGGAGACACCACTTTGAATCTACGTGCACCTAGTGTGTCGATCTGTCATGGTGGGAAGATGTTCCAGTGAGAAATAACTTCAATTTCACGTTGGTACTGTTGTCTATTGCAGCAGAACACGTCAATGGCACAGAGCTGACCATGCTGAAGTGTTTCCGCTACTGCTACACACAAATCTTTAGAGATGAGTTGTGGCAGGTCTTGACAGTTATGGATTCATAGCTCTCCTTGGTTACCTGCAGCGCTTATCGTCTGTGGTATGTAGATTTGTGAGCTTCAATAGCTTTTTTACGTTCTACAAATGTTTCACAGGGTGTCTACACTGATGACTCGAAGATGACTTCAGTTAGGCACAACGTCAGTTTGCAGAGGTCAGCTCTTCCAGTTCCCACGCACACGCAGTGGCCTCTTCCCTGAGTACAAAGAAGCCATCGTATCTCATGTTACCTCAGTTCTACCGCGTTTGTGCATTTGCAGTCTCACCTGAATGTTATCGGCGGTTGGTCCGTCCAAATATCGTGTCGTCAGGAAGATGAAATCCGGCCAAATACCCGTGAAGAGCGTCACCGATGCGTAACTATTCCAGTCTTCACATTCATCGTGCTTGCTTTAACTGTACTTCTACAATAGAATCATCTTTGGAAGAGTGCACATTTTACAGCAGTAATGATGGCAGCTAATCATCGGGCTAACACCCCCACCTACACTCCCCCCCCCCCACCCTCCACCAAGTTACAAGTACCTACCGTCTATCAGACAGGTGATTTGTGAAGATGGATGCATAACTTTGCTTCTCTTCGCATTCCTCGCGATTTACCTTTATGACAATAAAATCATCCTACACATTAAGGTAGCTAGACTTAACAGTTGCCTTAGGGAAAGGGCACCCTAATTACTCCAGGAAACTCTCATCACAAAAGTTAACTGCAAACAAGTTCGTCGCAAAAAAAAAAAAAAAAAAAAAAAAATCGTGTAGGATATGAAATGCAGTGTTATAAAATATAATATGCCGAAATGTCGCTCAACGCAATTGTACGAGGCAAATTCAAAATACATCAGAACCCTCCCACCCTCCCCCCCACCCCCCCCCACACACACACATACACACAAATATACACATGGATTTCTGTGGAGTACCTACTTTTGCCAAATGTTAATAACACGAAGAACAGTTCAACAGTACCTGGTAAAGATTCATAGAAAAGTACCATGAAGATATACACTCCTGGAAATGGAAAAAAGAACACATTGACACCGGTGTGTCAGACCCACCATACTTGCTCCGGACACTGCGAGAGGGTTGTACAAGCAATGATCACACGCACGGCACAGCGGACACACCTGGAACCGCGGTGTTGGCCGTCGAAAGGCGCTAGCTGCGCAGCATTTGTGCACCGCCGCCGTCAGTGTCAGCCAGTTTGCCGTGGCATACGGAGCTCCATCGCAGTCTTTAACACTGCACTGGTAGCATGCCGCGACAGCGTGGACGTGAACCGTATGTGCAGTTGACGGACTTTGAGCGAGGGCGTATAGTGGGCATGCGGGAGGCCGGGTGGACGTACCGCCGAATTGCTCAACACGTGGGGCGTGAGGTCTCCACAGTACATCGATGTCGTCGCCAGTGGTCGGCGGAAGGTGCACGTGCCCGTCGACCTGGGACCGGACCGCAGCGACGCACGGATGCACGCCAAGACCGGAGGATCCTACGCAGTGCCGTAGGGGACCGCACCGCCACTTCCCAGCAAATTAGGGACACTGTTGCTCCTGGGGTATCGGCGAGGACCATTCGCAACCGTCTCCATGAAGCTGGGCTACGGTCCCGCACACCGTTAGGCCGTCTTCCGCTCACGCCCCAACATCGTGCAGCCCGCCTCTAGTGGTGTCGCGACAGGCGTGAATGGAGGGACGAATGGAGACGTGTCGTCTTCAGCGATGAGAGTCACTTCTGCCTTGGTGCCAATGATGGTCGTATGCGTGTTTGGCGCCGTGCAGGTGAGCGCCACAATCAGGACTGCATACGACCGAGGCACACAGGGCCAACACCCGGCATCATGGTGTGGGGAGCGATCTCCTACACTGGTCGTACACCACTGGTGATCGTCGAGGGGACACTGAATAGTGCACGGTACATCCAAACCGTCATCGAACCCATCGTTCTACCATTCCTAGACCGGCAAGGGAACTTGCTGTTCCAACAGGACAATGCACGTCCGCATGTATCCCGTGCCACCCAACGTGCTCTAGAAGGTGTAAGTCAACTACCCTGGCCAGCAAGATCTCCGGATCTGTCCCCCATTGAGCATGTTTGGGACTGGATGAAGCGTCGTCTCACGCGGTCTGCATGTCCAGCACGAACGCTGGTCCAACTGAGGCGCCAGGTGGAAATGGCATGGCAAGCCGTTCCACAGGACTACATCCAGCATCTCTACGATCGTCTCCATGGGAGAATAGCAGCCTGCATTGCTGCGAAAGGTGGATATACACTGTACTAGTGCCGACATTGTGCATGCTCTGTTGCCTGTGTCTATGTGCCTGTGGTTCTGTCAGTGTGATCATGTGATGTATCTGACCCCAGGAATGTGTCAATAAAGTTTCCCCTTCCTGGGACAATGAATTCACGGTGTTTTTATTTCAATTTCTAGGAGTGTATAACGTTACCAATATTAATCAGCTGCAGCTATCAAACTTAGAACTCCTATGTGTGTAACAATGGGATAAAAAATAGTAATAACGTTTTGGGAACCTACTCTATGATTTTCTTGCCGTTATTTACTCACACGCTACTTAGGTACACGTACTTTTGGTATAGAAAGTAGTTCACTTTCTTCGGATGTGAGTGATAAAATGGAAATACAAGGAAATCGCACACAATCAAAGACACCAATGATGATACGACCACCTCACAGTGTGTTAGCAAACCGATAACATAAATAAGAACTGCACTTCGACAAATAAACTTATAATAATAATAATTATTATTATTATTAGTGCGGGCCGTCATATTTTGTTAAGATCAGTGACAGTAACAAGCTAACACTGAATGTTATTGACAAGTTTCACTGATGTTCTCTAAGAAACAATTTCGTAAAATACTGATGCATTTGTTGTTGAAACAAGTTACGTTGATACCCCACAGCTGCGACTGTTAGTTCTCAATGACGTTTTCGCAAAAAGAGTATTTCCCCGTTTGATAATACATGAAACTGGCGAGTTCATCGAAGCAGCTGGTAACAAGTCTATAATTTCATTATTGGTTTTGAGAAAGTTACAGCACTTCTGCTAGCAACGGAAGATTTACTACTGGCAAGTGCGTCCAGTGATTTCATAAAGGATACAGATCGGCTACAACATATTTAGTTCATTTTTCTTATTTGTAGGAAGCAATGTGTGGACCTGTCTTCTGAAATGTCGATCTTTATTTGGCACTGCATCTGTAACCTAAACATATATTACACGGTCACTCACGAGTTACTGTATGTTTGTCTCAGAATGTTTCTTGTTAGTACAGTGAGCATAATAAATTCCAACAGCACTGGAAAACTATTATTGACACAACTAGTATTCTTCTCTTTAATTAGAAATGTGTATAATCAGAAAAAAATTTGAGAACGTTTTACGGGTGCATTCGTTCATTGTCCACTGTCTGTAGGTCGCTTTCAGCAGGTGACGCCGCGGCCGCCTTATCAGGCACTGCAGTAGCGGTCCTTCGCTCTTGTTTCGCGTATCGAGAGAGTGGGGTTGTTTATCAGTTACGTGTGAAACTTCTTTTTCTAGTAGCCATTCTGTTTGTATACCTCATAGGTTGAATTCCGTTGATGGTACACTGTTGTTACGGATGCGTCTTTGGAAAATAATTCAAGTCGTTATTAGTTATGGAGGCATAGGATCTTCCAAGTCTGCTTGTAGAACGTGTGCACTAAAAATGTATTTTCCTGTTAATTAGTGCACTGCAGAGAATCATCATATTTTGTGATAACACTAACCGCTGTATTTATTGTTTTCTGCGATTTGCTGTGGTCGGATACAGGCGCATTTTTCCTTTCTTATTTACGAACCATATAATATCGTCATAAACCATTAACTGTTGCTCTATTAATCTGTGTATATGTCTTCTTTGTGGTAGGTTAGCTCGTATGATTAACGCACAGATAAGTATTTCAGGGAAATAGTGTGTTTTTTTTCTAATATTGCACTGTTCTAGGTGCCTAACATGTGTTTTGCATGTGCCTTTGGAATTCTGTGGATCTATTGAACTTTCGTTAATAGCGAGGATCATACTCGATTTTTTTCTATAGTGACATACATTTATCTTTGTACTGTCACATATCCTAATAATATTGAGGAGTATGTTTGTTTGCATATCGCAACTGCAGTTATATATCCTCGTTACACCTGAAATCTCGGCTGACCGAGACTGACGCGCCCACGTACAAGCCCTTGTTTAGCAAGCTGGAAGTTTGGAGCGTTATTCTTATTGGTTGGCAGTGTGATAGGAGAGAAGGAAACGGCTGGCGCGTAGCTGCACTGCAGCCAACGTATTTCCGACGACTTGCTGGGACCTGTTTGTTGTTATTAAAGTTGTTGATAGCAGGAGCAGTGTCTTTCGTGCCAGAATCTATGTCGGAGGCGCTTACGCCTAAAATATATTTGGTTTCTCAGTCATTGATAACGTAATGTTCACGGTCGTGGCTGTTCTCCAAAGCTAAGGTAGACGGCTGCTCTAACCTGCAGGCAATATCCTTTTCGCAGGGTCTGGTTGGAGCCACTGGTCACTTCTGTCTAAGGCCATATTTTAGGTAGTGCTGTGCCAATTCTTATGCACACAGAAGCTTTGGTTAGAAATCGGTAAAGCCGGCCGTTGCGGCCGAGTGGATCTAGGCGCTTCAGTCTGAAATAGCGTGATCGCTGCGGTCGCAGGTTCGAATCCTGCCACTGGCTTGGATGTGTATGATGTCCTTAGGTTAGTTAGGTTTAAGTAGTTCCAAGTTCTAGGGGACTGATGACTTCAGATGTTTAGTCCCATACTGCTCCGAGTCATATGAACCACTTGAAATCGGTAAACCTTATAATTTTTCTATGAGCTCATTATTATTTTTACCAATGCATTCGTTTAAGCACATACACTAGGACGGCACACAATACAGTAAAATAGTGGCGCTGTAGTATGGCGCTGTAGTATGGGTTTATCAGTCATGCTGTGGTATTTATTGTGAGTACCATAACTTTGGTTGAAGAGTGGTAAAATATCTTGCTTATCGATTGCGCTATTATATCATTAACACGTCGTAACATCATTACTTCCACCAATATGGGAACACGTTCTTTTCTAATATATACACTTTGTCATCATGCACACACACACACAAACACACAAACACACACACACACACACACACACACACACACACACACACACACACACACACGCCCACCCAACACTCACACACACACACACACACACACACACACACACACACACACACATACACACAACTAATACCCACTGGTACAAATTAGGAAACCAGATCACAACTACAAATTAGGAAACCAGATTACTATTTTGTAGCATTTGCAGATGTTTACAAAATTAAATGTAGTGTGAGCAACAAAGATCCAGCCTTTGCAAACTGCGTGTAGCGCCCAGCGGTAAAATTATTAGTAATCTTGAAGAAATAGAAACTTACGACTGCATCACTAATCACCCGGACGATTAAACAGATTTACGAAACAGAAGAATTTTAGATGTCTTGCTGTTTCTTTTATACGCGAATGATAGATGGAACATGGGATAAGAGCGCATTACCTAATCCCCTCCGATGTAAGTTTTTTGTATTTGATAACATGGGAGAATCATATGCACTACCACTATTTATTTTCATATTTAATTTATTCTTTTTTAGAATATCGTGCATGACATATTTTACGAGCTTCTTATAAATGCGGCGTAAAACATTTTATAGATGTTTCCGATGTTTTCTGTTGTATTGTATGTTTTGTACGTAATGAGGGAAAATCAAGTGAACTGCCTTATATTTCATTTTTGTAGTTTCGGTTTCTCTACTTTATTCCATTTTATCTTTAGTGTGTATCTGGTCTAATCTACTTTAGGAGAGGAAATTACTTTTCATTTTCCTCTCCGTAACATTTTAAGCCCATTAGCATTGCATAACTACTGTTACATCCAACTTTACATATCCCACGATAGTCTCATAATACAACGGAGTAAAAAGACATGTTCAGTGGTCAGCATGTCGTATGTATCTTCTCATTTTCTGCTGCGGTGTGGGTTGTTATAAGGATGAGCGTTTTGTGTCTTCAGTATTGTTTCATTAGTTGAAAGGTATACGCAAAGTGGAAGCACAAACTAATATATAAGATATGTAATATTACTATTTCCATGTACTGTATAAGCAATCAAGCCATTGGAAGCTGCTTTGGACAGATGTTACGTGTGTATTTTGATGCCTCTGTTAAAAACAAATTTTCCTACCACAGCACCTAGTATCTTACGACTATTTAGTCACATAGAGCTGTATGCTGTCAACGGATGACTATTTAATCACACGGCAGCCCGGATTCTCCGTGCGGTTCTAGGCGCTACAGTCTGGAGCCGAGCGACCGCTACGGTCGCAAGTTCGAATACTGCCTCGGGCATGGATGTGTGTGATGTCCTTAGGTTAGTTAGGTTTAATTAGTTCTATGTTCTAGGCGACTGATGACCTCAGAGGTTAAGTCGCATAGTGCTCAGAGCGATTTGAGCCACTATTTAATCACACAGAGCTGTATGTTGTCAACGGATATAAAATGATGTGATGTAACCTAAAATTATTGTCAGAATTTTATTGCTGGAATGCACGAAGTCCACAGAAAATATGATTTTTGGATGTATTTTTCCTCAAACGGCCGGTGATCACAGGTAAACTGTATCATAGAACATTGATTTTTAAAGTCTCACTTGTACAGGAGCACAGTGTATGTGATGTGTTATTTTCACCGTTTTTGTAATGTACTTCTGTTTTCGTAGCGTATGTGGGCAATTTTGTATATAATCTCCCTGCATCATTGTTTTTATTATTTCAGCTTTGACAGTACCACATGGTACCGGCCTAAGGCCCGAAATTACAAATGAGAAATTCCTATAGTCAGCTACTAACAGGATTCTCTTTAAACAGTACGTTAATTTTGTTTATGTTTATCAAAAGTTCTAATCTTTAAGTTGGAAGCCACGAGTAACGTCCTACGTTGAAGACAGCATTATTTAAATAAATTTTGTAACTTGCTGTTTAGGCTAGTCGTAAATGGTATAATTTAAGAAACTCTCCCCCGAGTTTGAGCTCTGGCAGAAAGAAATGTGGCTGAAACGGTTAAAATGAAATTTATATAACCAAATATTTTTTAGGTGGTTACCTCCCATATCCCTCAAGTCTAAAATATACTGCGGTCTCGTATTATTTAATTACAAGTATGCATATTACATTGACTGTTAACTGACTTTGTATGAATGTTTCCATAGCTACCAGCTTATCTAGCAATATATCGTTCATGTAACAGTAGGTGAATGGTTAAATAATAATTCCGTTGTATTATCTTCGTGATGACTCCTGTATGATTGTGTTTTTTTCTGCGCTATCGTACTACACTTTTGGATACTACTGTTTCAAATTTTTGGACATAAAAATCTTATAATACCGGTTCGTATTGCATTTTTTCGAGGTGCAGTCTGTGTCTATTCTACGGTACGCCAAAATTCAGCCAAAAACTATCGGGTGTACAGCTCTTGATTATAAGACATTAGGTTACCTGGCATACAATCGATTTAACGTGGCTTGTTGCAGAGTTGTCAGACGATTGGCGTCGTTTCATACCAAATATAATTCTTAAAATAACATATTCGGTTAAAAATTCCAACTGTTTGTACCATTTATTAGCACTGATGACAATTAATCTTGGTTCATTAATTACGTAAATTATGTTTCTGCCATTGTGCAGTCAACATTAATTGTTAATTTGCAATTTACAGCTAATGATACTTACAGCAGTTATCTCATACGTAGCATTTACAGGATTTTATAATTACTGATTAACGGGTTTGCCAATTCTGTACAAACATGTCTTTATTAGCTACGACATTCTCTTGTCAAACACGTTTGCCTGCCGTCTTCCGAACCCTGCCGTCAGCCATATTCGTCGGCCTCGTCTTCTTGATGATATCACTAATGGTGTTTTCTTTAATTCTTAGAGTAAAAGAGGAAGTACACCGTTTCTGCTGCATTAATTTGCTCTTGCTAGAGACTAAATATTAATACACTGGTAATTATATCTGGAGAAGCGTCATATTACTATGCTATAATGATGAAAGTTTTAACGCTTAGAATAAAAGAGGAAGAACGCTCCTTCTGCTACATTTATTTGTCTTTTCTAGAGACAAGATACTACTACTGTGCTGGTTATTTCTGGGGAATGGAAAGAAGTCTTATGTTCACATTTGTCTCGATCGTCTTCGGTTTAATAAACTGGAAACCGAATTTCAGTCGTACCCATATTCCGACACGCCATTCTTTGTATCCAGTCTGAACCGATACCAAATTTATTAGTGTATGTTGGTTGTGGTGGTATAAAGTGGCAAATGGTTATTGTCTGGTAACCAAATACAGTAAAGATGACTGTATTTAGCCATCCAGAAGCCAACAACCTACCCTTGAAATGACAGTAGATTACAGTGCATGCAAAAAGACACAGAAACAGCCATAACGCTATATAAATAATATTTGCAAGCCCTTAGGACCAACTGGTATTAGATCCAGAATTATTAGTTCTGTAAAGGGCATTCTGGATCAAACTAGGTGTTGAGCCAACATTAAAAAAAAAAAAAAAATATTCCGTTAGGATCGTGATTGCATATAAACAATCAGGACAGCCAACCATTTCCCGAAACTCAAAAGCCATAGATATACAACACATAGATAAGCCAAATCCGCCTCGTCAATGACATCATCAGGCTTCTCCCCTTCTCCCTTACCTCCGTCTCACCAGAAAGTCAGAATCGTAGATTGTGTAACTAGCCCAGTTGTGGTTGTGCGAAATTGAACAAAATTGTCCACAGTAACACAATTAGCCCAGCTGTGGTTTTACACATTCTCCACCTTTCACTACGCTCACCTCCAGCCATTCCCAGCCCGTCACCACACTCTCAGTCCAGTATCAATAAAGTATTAAAATGAGAGTGTCACCTACATGAAAGTGCCACCAATTGCAAAGATATGCTGTAACAAATCACGTAAATTTTACCAGAAAGTCAAAGATACTTGTGTACAAATACTAAACTCTGAATGTATCCAGTGCAATGTTAAAATGATTCGTAAAAATGACTGCCAAGTTTTATTATTTCCTAGAAGGTCAAGGAAATTTACGTTATATATGCCAATGGCATCACTTGCGGTACAAGAGAGAGAGAGAGAGAGAAGGAGACGGACCAGTATGGGAGTTATCTTCTTACGTTCCATGTCTCTAATAACCCATAGACTTCCTAGGATTGCTAAGGGAGCGATGGAGATACAGATAGATAGATAGATAAATAGATAGATAGAGAGAGAGAGAGAGAGAGAGAGAGAGAGACTGTATGTATTAATGTGTTAAGCATAAACGCTATATCACAGATGGAATTCAAAGGAAAAACAAAAAGTATTCCCGACGTAAATTTTTTTGTGGTTTCGTCTAAGTTTTTACAGAGTTTTCACATTTGAATACACTGTTTTTTTTTACATAGAAGCTCTTTTTATTGAATGTGATACGTACGGCGTTTTTGTATTCAGTGTTTTTTTCTTTTTCAGTTGGGTAATTTTTTTTACATTAATTGTATTTTTATATAACGTTTTCAAATTTCAGCTTTGTGTATTACATGTAATCCAGGGATATTTGGTGTTTAAGTTATACGTTTTCTGTCACTCTCTGAGCAAATACGGTGAATCACTAATCTCCATCAGAAAGTACTCATCAAGACAATGAGAACGTGAGTTAGGGTTATATGAATTCACTTGAGTTACCAAGATGCTAATGCCCTCAAGTTACAGTCCACAGTTACAATTACGATTTATAACATATATTTTACTAATATTTCCCAAGTATTTAATTTTAGCACTTACGTCTGTCAGGTATTTACGCTAAAATCAGCCATCAACATCATGTACTTTCTTCATGTTGTAATGACCCTACACAATGGCGCTCACTTTATGAAATGATAATCATTTTTGTGAAATTGCTAATTTTCATGGCATTATAGTCAATACTGAGTGCAAATTAGAATGAATAAGATACTGTGCACTCGATTTTTCAGTGCCGTTTACCAAGCGTTCCAAATAATCATCAATGATAAGTTGTTATACTAACGAGCGTTTCAGAAGGTTCGCTGTATGCAGTACATGTTGTGCCTCAGTTTCGAGAGTGTACATTATTGATCACAGTCCTTAAAATTCTGTAATAATATCAACTGAAAATTAATCTCTCATTAATTTCACATGATTTTTATTTATCCATGGGGTTTTATAATCATATTTGTTAGAGTAAGTTGAAGTGTCACACGGCCCATACACATCGCATTTAATAACATCACAATTAATTGTGTTGTTACATGCTGTATTAAGCTACCCGTGTTTGCGTAACACATTTTAACATTTTTTAGATAAAAATTTCTGCATACAGCCCTAAGGAAAATATGCAAGCAGCGTCTTGGAAATTATACGTAACAAAACTATTATTACAGCCACAGGTTTTTCGAAAGCAGTGTTAAAGGTGTTCAAGTCAATTACAACCAAATATTCTTTAAACAGGAGGCTGCTCTTGAAATCCGATCTTGCAATCTCAGTTGCATCTCGATAACTATATTTTCTCATCTCTTTACTAGCTTTACGTCACCCATTCTCTACTAACGGGGAATAGTCTTCCAGAAAACACTATTAGCCATGACTTTCAAGAATTATGTTTGGAAATCGTTCTTTGCACTCACGCATTCTAAGCATTATCATCTACATACATTTTCATCCACAGAGCTTGACTGAATGACCGTATCAATGAATGTTGCTTAGAACAAGGGTATATTCCATACATCAAAATCTTCGACATGCATCCACGCAAATTCAGAGAGTGGTAGGCGTTGCAACAAGGTACAGTTGTACAGACTGTTAATATCATCATAGTGAGCTACAACTGCTTGTCAATGTGAACAATGACCGATGTTCGGTGTGCATAATAATCTGCAACCTAACATCGGTAGTATTCAGCAACGACCAGGCCAGGCGGAGACACGTAATAGCCTGCATCATGATCATGCTCGGAACTTTTCAAACAAACTAGCCAAAACCAAGATGTCAGATTTCAAATGTAAGTAGGCGTAAACTCTCAATGTCTTGCACTGCCATAAACTCTGAACTTTCCACTCTCGATGATAAGTCAATACTGTTACTGCTATTTCACTGGTCGGCAGGCTTTTGAACTCAATAGTAGGGAGTAACGGTTTCTAACAAAACGGATTCGTCAGTTACTTTCTCACAAGGAAAAGTACCATTACTGATGTTGAACTGAAGTGTTCGCTGTCAGGAAAACATCCTCTTGTTAATTTCAACTCATCAGTTCTCAAATACGAGGCGCATTCTTCTAGAGCCTCGTGAAGCCTACTGAGGATCTACTCTAACGGTTAGTGGCAGTTCCAAAATCAAGAAACCCAACAACGAACGAAAGTCCAGTGTGCTAACCTTGTGTCCTCCCCCCATACCACATGCAGTCACATCTTTGGCAGAGGTAGACACCATGGTCGGTAGGCCACTACTGGCCCGTTTCATCCATGAACGTGGAGCTTTACTACGTTACCTGATCATGGTAGGTTTCATACAACAATATAGGGTTTCTAAACATGCCTTGAAATCCGTCAATTTTGATTTATGGGACAGTTTGTTGAGGCATCAGAGTAGGTTCTTTTACACTTAATTCCGTCAGTGGTATTGATAAATAATCATATTGTTGTGATACTTATATACAAAAAGTAACTTTATTTTCGTCATTACTGTTACGAATTAACAAATACATGTAAAATTACTGTTTGAATCAGAGTATGTGCTTCTAAATTTAATTCCATCTGTGGTATTGATAAGTAGTTAGATTGTTGTGATACCCATATACCAAAAGTATTGCTATTTTCATCATTTCTGTTACCAATATACAAATGGATGTAATTTTACTGTTTATCTCTCAGCACAAGATACAGCATTACAAGAAGGTCACGTTCAATGATCTTAATGTAATGTTGGTTGCATGTGCACTACACTAAATTCACTCAACAAATATCACCAGTGGACACAAATGTATCTGTATGACTTTACTGCTACTTCATTGGCGACTTAAACCATGTATCAGAACCATTTCCTCATTAGTACCACATCACAAAATATAAAATCTAACTAATAATTTAACTTTTAACTGTTTAGTTACATACATCTAAAAAAGTTTTTCATCACGCCGCCTCCGAGAGTTCCGGAACCTGTACAGAAAATTGCATTTGAGGTACACATAAACATCATTTACGACATTTTTATTGCTCATGAAAACCACACATAGCATGTTGTACCGCCATACAGTGAGCACTTCGGAACTAGTGGTTCAGATTGCTATACACACTGGTACATCTAATACTCAGTAGCACGTCCTCTTGCTTTGATGCCTGCCTCTATTCGTCCCAGAATACTATCCACAAGTTCATCTAGGCACTGTTGGTCATGATTGTCCCACTCCTCAACGACAATTCGTCGTAGATCCCTCAGTGGTAGGTGGGTCACGTCTTCCATAAACAGCCATTTTCTATCTATTCATGTTCGATAGAATTCATGTCTGGAGAACATTCTGGCCACAATAATCGAACGATGTCGTTATCCTGAAGGAAGTCATTCACAAGATGTACACCGTGGGAACGCGAATTTTCGTCCTTGAAGACGAATACCTCGTCAATATGCTGCCTATATGGTTGCATTGTCGGTCAGAGGATGACATTCACGTATCGTACAGCCGTTACGGCGAATTCCATGTACGTCGTCCTCACATAATGCCACCCCAAAACAGCAGGGAATCTCCACCTTTCTGCACTCGTTGGACAGCATGTTTGAGGCTTTCAGTCTGAAAAAGGTTGCCTCCAAACACGTCTCCGAGGATCGTCTGGCTGAAGGCATATGCGACAGTCATCGGAGAAGATAACGTGATGCCTATCGTGAGCGGTCCATTCGACATTATGTTGGGCCCATATGTACCGCGCTGTATGGTGTAGTGTTTCCAAAGGTGGACCCCACCATGAATGTCGGGAGTGAATTTGCGCATTATGCAGCCTACTGTGCACAGTCTGAGTCGTAACACGACGTCCTGTCGCTTCACAAAAAGCATTATTCAACATGGTGTCGTTGCTGTCAGGATTCCCCCGAGCCGTAATCCGTAGGTATCGGTCATCCACTGCAGTACTAGCCCTTGGCCGGCCTGAGCGAGGAATGTCATCGACAGTTCCCGTTCACTCCTAGATGCCTGGACACTTTCCCTGTTGAGGGTCCTTCCTGACACAAAGTAACAATGTGGTCGCGATCGAACCGTGGTATTGACCGTCTAGGCATGGTTTAACTACAGACAACCCGAGGGATGTACCTCCTTCCCGGTGGAATGCCTGGAACTGATCGGCTGTCGGACCCCTTCCATGTAATAGGCGCTGCTCATGCATGGTTGTTTACATCTTTGGGTGTGTTGAGTGACATCTCTGAACAGTTAAGGGACTGCGTCTGTGATATAATATCCACAGTCAACTTCTTCGCTCAGGAGTTCTCCGAACCGGGTTGATGCAAAACTTATTTGATGCGTGTATTTAACCACGATCTTTCGAACATTTACCACTCATTATTCAACATTTTACCAATTATAATTTTCCTATTTAATCGTTTAGTCGTATAGTATGTTACATTTTACTTTTTAAATATTCAATTATTTTAATATTGAGTCGTTTTACTATTTGACCTTTTAATCGTTTCACCATTTGGGTGTTTAATCAATTACGATTACCATTTAACTGTTGAACTATTTATCATTTAACGTTTAACTGTTCAACCGTTTAGTGTCCATGGCTTATTATGCTGTATGTGTACGTTCATGTGGTGTGTGTGTAGGTGGATGTTTGCTATAGGGAGAGAAAGCAAGAATACTATTCGGAGGCAGATAAGCTAACTAAATATCTTTGACAGTAACGGAAATACTGCAACTCGGCAGAAATGTTTACCAACCATTCTAATATTACACAGGTTTAATAGAACCATGAACTGTGCATTTGTACGCAAATATCTTTCACTCCCAAACAACGCTAACGTTTGGTGTACCTACTTCTGCTTTTAGGCAGCCCACATCAATTAGTGCTGACAAGAGATTGTGTCTGTTCCAGAATGCCAATTACATTCCTACTAGAAGTGAGTTCTGTTAGCGAAGGAAACATAAATTGCGAGTGGTAATGGTTAGTTTCAACAATTTTTATAAGCTTTAAATGTTGTTGTTGTGTTATATAAGTAGATTAAATTTCATTTCGAATCATTATTTCTTATCTCAAAATACGAAGTTGTGACCCAAAGGGCTTTTAAGCCGTTTGTGTGTCGTTATTGCCTGTATCATTAGTACTTGTACCATTACAGTTACTTTCTGTAATAAATCAGATTAAGTGGCTATTCATATCACCAAAAGGAGCTAACTAAACATTGCATTACGAATATCTGTAGTTACTTTATTATATAAAGGGTCTCAGTCACTATGATAAAAGGAACACGAAAAACAATATTGGACACGTAATCAAATGGTTCAAATGGCTCTGAGCACTATGGGACTTAACATCAATGGTCATCAGTCCCCTAGAACTTAGAACTACTTAAACCTAACTAACCTAAGGACAGCACACAACACCCAGCCATCACGAGGCAGAGAAAATCCCTGTTCCCGCCGGGAATCGAACCCGGGAACCCGGGCGTGGGAAGCGAGAACGCTACCGCACGACCACGAGATGCGGGCTGGACACGTAATAACGAATTCCTTCTACCGTTACATCAACGGACACACAGGCGTAGACACACACAGACGCGCGCGGGCACGCACACGCACACACACACACACACACACACACACACACACACACACACACTGACATAAAGTTGAGGGTGGGGTATGGTGAGAGAGAGATGGAGGGTGGAGAGAAAGAGAGATGCACTTGAAATGAACATCTTATAACAACAATATCGATTAGAAGTAGGTTTATGCTGTGTAACTATGTGTCTGTGACCGTGAAGTGGCTGTTGCTTGTTAGTTAAGGTCATTGATATGTGACAGGAAATTTAAAGTTTGCAATTTGTGTATGAAAAAACTTAAATGATATTTAAAATAACGAAATTTTATAATATATGTATGTTCATAATGGAAAATTTGTATATCGGAAGCTGCTTCATGCTTAGGGAACTTGTACTGTTTAATGAAAAAGCTGTTGAGAAGCCCCTCCGCAACGGAAGTGGCTTGTCGCGAGGTAAAAGGTGATTTTGGCTGTCGATCTGGGCGGTTTCTTGGTGGGAACGGTACGCAGTCAGTGGCTAGTCATTGCACGGTACACATCGAGGGTGCCAAAGAAGGCATTTGCAAGCCGTTGTGCATGGAATTTCGCCTCGGATGTCGATTTGACTGTTGCATGGTGCTCTTGGGAATACGATATGGCTGTAATACGATAAAAATCCGTAGCCGGGAAGAAATTCTAAAGAGCATTTAACATCAAGAGTCGTGAGTACAATTAGCCGCCAAGTCATTTGCCACCACTATTTCGCCGCTGCTCCACCAACTTCCAGCACACAGATACGTATTATAGCATGGACCAGATAATTTGTGTAAGTGTTATCTATAATAATCCAGGTGCTATAAACCTGTGTTTGAACCCTAATGTTATGCTAATCATGAGCCGATGTAGGATCCTCTCCGACGTGTGCTGAATACCGAGTATCCTGTTCCTATCAAAATAGTGATTTATTTCTGTGTATTAAATGTGCACAAATTCAGTGCCAGACTGTGTAAATGTTACCCTCTAAAATATCTGCTTCACAGTTGATGAAAAAGGGAACAAAAATCAAACTTATTTGAAACTTTATTTAATCTTGATTACTACAATGAACAATTTTTTGAAGTTAATTGAGCTCAGTGTTAAGTAAATTGCTGTGAAGGGTGAAAACATAAATTATTCCAAGTGAAGTTAAACATTAATTTTGGTTGGATTGGACTCTGCTTATGAAATAGAGTTTGACCAGTGAGGCAGGGTAAGCTGATGTGTCCCCACTATATTTTTTTTTCTTGTTAGATAGATAAATGGAATATTGTCGCTACTAAAGAAATTTGATTCATTTCCATAAATGAGAATATATTCAGTGCAATTCTAGAATTATTTAATTTTATTTGTGGTATCTGTATGTCAATTAAATCGGAAATCTGTTCATGCCCAACTTTAGTTCAGTGTTTCCTGCACTAACGTCTCAGTACTGAATCAAGTGATGAAACTAAATGTATCTGTTACTAATATGAGTAGTGTACAATCTTGCTTACTATAATTTCTGGTTGCTACGTCCATGGTAACTACTGCTACCCACAACTTAAGTAGCCTTGTATTCATGTGTATCCAATGTGCGTTTCAAAGTGAATCTCAAATGAAAGTCACTATGACAACTAATATTCAATTTCCTTAAACATAATGTTTAAAATTAATTTGCCTAATTAGGCTGGTGACAGTTTATTGTTTCATTCGTATCAGTCTTTATACTAATATTATCCACAAAGTAAAGCGTGTTTAGTTTTTCTATTAACAGCATTATATACCAAATTACTGTCCGATAACTTTTCTTTCTACTAGACAAACACATGGTCAAAACTCAATATCCCCCCAGAGGGTAACACTAGTTAGTGTTAGTGTTATACTTGGCGCCGAGTAACAGGACGTTCATAAGCCTTACTCACATCAAGACAGTTAAGAAAGTATATATTGGGCGCATAAAAATTGTAAAACGAGTACTGAATATCCAGCGGTGCGAATTTGCGATACATCAGGCAAAATAATTGATAGAAAGCTTCTCAAGTCTTTGAAAAATAAAATATAATGTAGTGACAAAATTAAAATGGATACGAAAACGACGGTAAATCAGAACAAGCGACAAAGTAGATAGTGTACTGGGTGGCAGTAGTTCGTTAGACAAGAACACAGATGACCCCACGGGAATGCAACAGGCTTACGTGGAGTACCACACGCACTTATACGATCAAACCAAAATGATGGAATCGTCGCAAGAAAGGGCATGAAAGACTACACAACTGAAGACAGTGGTTACGTTAACGACGCAATGGATATTTTCTATCCTCCTAAAGTCTAAAGTGAAACGAGCGAAACACGAAAAGTAGAATCTTAATATGAAGACACATTAGACCAAGAAAGCGAGAAACTACTGGGTATGACAGAATTGTTAAAAATGTTGTCTGCACAAATTACAGCACAAGATCATCAAATTCAAATACAAGGGGGTTAAAATCAGTGCTATCAGGGACTTAAAAATCAAGGTAGACACTATCGATAACAATGTCGATATTATCCATTGACAGATAAATGACATCAGTGGTAGATTCGATACCGAAATAATGAAAATACAAGACACTGTACAACCTTTGTTGATGACAATAGTTGATGAAAAAGTATTCGGCCTCAAAACCGCACAGTTTTCGGCAGAAGCCCATACAAATCCACCGACAATAAGCAAAAAGTGTCTTCCATTAAATTGTTCTTCATATAGCCTGGATTGGTTCGGTTTGTAACTTTTGCCCTTTGGCAAATATCGCATGATTTCATTCGATCTGTTATTTTCCTTGTAGCATTGTTATTTATTACTAATACATCAGAGAGTTTATCAATACACTTTTCCGGACCACAGTGTTCTAAGGCGAGGTGGAAGTAATCAATTACTTCGGTCTCAAATTCAGATGGCCAACATACTTTCCACTCCTCTCTACTCGCATCTTTCCTTTTGTATAAAATACCTATGTAGATCTTACTAAATTTACAGATTTGTGGATATTTGGTATTTCAAAATTTACTTTAACTGATTTCCTGACCCCATGTTTGTTTTGGTACTACATATTTTTGCAAACTTGATCTATTTTATTTTTCCTCAGAACTTCTTTGATGAATCTCATATGAAAAGTGCCATGTACGCTGTTTTCCTCTGGCACACTGTCTGTTCCTTCCGGTAGTCTGGATAGAGTATCTGTTACATGAATAACACTTCCATTTACATAGAAATTTTCGTAGTCAAACTGCTGCAGGTACAGTGCCCCACGGCCTGATCTGCCGGTAAATAAGCGGCAGTCTAAGAAACGTCAATGCTTTGTGATCTGTATGGATAGTGGTTTTATGCCCCAATACATAATTCCGAAATTCTTTCAAATCCAATATGACAGCCGAAGCTTCCTTTTCTGAAATGGTGTAATTTCTTTCGTACTTAGTGTTCGAGTAGCGAAAGCTTTTGTCCTGCGTTTTGGTTCCACTGATTATATGTCCTCTTAGAAAATTTCTGTACCGATCTCATACGCACTCATTAGAAATGGTTCAATCAAAAGAGGGTGATCCAAAATATTGTTTTTTATGAACTCAATCTTTACATCTTCGGAATCTTTTTGGCATACTTCTGTCCAAATAAATGCACTATTCTTCTTAAGCAATCCATTAAAATAAGGACTATTAAACCCTTACCCCTTCCCAAATTTGCCGTAAAATCCGCAGAGACCGAGAAACGCTTTTAACTGTTTTCGGTTCTTAGGTGGCAGGCATTTTTCAATAGCTTTTAACTTCCTTGTGCCCTTTCCAATCCCAAAAGTAGTAAAAATATGTCCCAAGAATTTTATTTCCTGTTTTACTAACTCGCAATTCTTCAATTTGAACTCATTCCTCCTGCTTGAAGAGCAGAAAGAGTTTTCTTTAAAAATTCACAATGTTACGGCCAATTTCCTGTGGCAATCGACAAGTCATCCACATAGATTGTCAATCTAGCACTGAGTTCCTTTCGTAGTAGAGAATCTAAAGCACTAATGAAGACTGAAACAGAAGTATTGAGATCTAAAGGAACAGCTTTATCTTGTTAACATTTTCCCACAAATAGAAATGCGGTATACTTTCGATACTCATTATGTAGTGGGTTTTGCCACTACCCCGCCGTGAGTTCTAAGTTAGTCGAATATCTCACATTCTGGAACTTTTGCAACATACTGTGTGAATTTTCCGGACGAGCTACTTCTCTTTTGACAACTTTGTTTAGAGTTCGTGCATCGATTACTACTCACACTCCTACATCTTTCTTGTTCACAGTAGTAAGAGGGCTATTATATTCATTATTGCTCCTTTCTATAACCCCTCATTCAAGCATTTTACCTGCACGGCTTCTCCCATAGATAGTGCAAATGGATAAGGTCTGGCGAAAAACAGTTCGTAGTCTACTGCTTCAGTACCGTATTCAAAATTCTTTACCATCCCTGGTTTATGTGAAAACACTTAATGTTTATCAGTTAAAATGTTAAAAATTTCGGCTTTTTGTTCCGACGTATGTTCTTGTATTTCGTCAATAACTTTTTTAAAAGCATCTGTTTTTGTGTCATCAATCATTACGTTCTTCACATGGTATATTTCATATAAATTAGACAATGCATCATTTCCCAGGTCTAGTTCTAATACCATTGACTTTACTTTGGTGTCCTGTGAAGTTTAGTTTTTCAGCAAACCTAATTTCCGGAATGTCAGCTTTACTATTAGGCTTTGACAATACCGCTACCACAATCAATGAATACTTTTTCTTTGTCTATCCAATCAATACCCAAAATCATTTCAACACTCAAATCGGGCACGACCAGGCAGCTGTGTTTCAATTTCTGTCCTTTAATTTCAAATTCTAAATATACTAGTCTTCCAATAGGCTTACTGGATTTGACACTTACTCCTACAATATTCACACCATTTACTGACATCATAACTAACACAGGTTTACTTGAAATGTGTTCAAACAAGGATTGTGAAATAGCACTAATTTGGGACCCAGTGTCTAAAAGTACCTGCAAATGAATACCGTAAATTTCGACTGTGATGATTGTTGGTTTAATTGTTCTAATTTCCGCAGTTTCCTGTTCCTCCCATAACAAATCTTGTTTGACCATCAGATCGGTCCAAGATATGTTATTCGCCGGCAACTTTTATGAATCCGGGGACTTTTACGTTTTTTTGATTTCTACTTGCTTTACAACTCTCATCAACTCTTGGCCCGGCATCGTATTGTCGGGTGGCTCTTTCTTCTTCAGATCGGTGTTTACCGCCGGACGCTGTTTAGAAAAAAACCACATTGTACTTTTCGGATATATTTTCTGTAATCTTTTGTTCTCTTACCTCTATTTCAACGTTTTATTCATCTGAACTATCACTCACTTCACATGCTACTCTAGGGCAACGAGGCAGCTCATCGTTTGATCTTTCGTTATTTCCATTATTTTCACGTATCTGATCCTTTCCTAAAATTGCTATTTCACTTTTGGTGACAGGTATTTCTTCAATATCACTTCGGATGACATAAACTCTAACTTCATATTTTGTACAATCGTCTTGGATTTTAGTGGTTCGCACATATTCGCCTGAATCTATATTTTCATGACCATCACCAGCATTTGCTTGTACGAGATTTCATCAGCCAGGATCACATCCACACTATTGGGGATTTATCCTCCTCCAGATCCCTATTTATAACTACCATTTTTCTATTTCTTTCCCCATTTCTCTAACCTCTTCCTCTAAAATTGCTGCTCGCGCACCTTGTCCTGTGCTCACTACTTCCACCACCTTTTCATCTTTGGGCAACGTCCTCTTCCCAACGTTTCCACTTTCATTCGGGCTATATAATATTCTTCAAAATTTTCTCACTCAGATTGCTCTATACTGTGAATCAAAACATCACACACTTCTGCGATCCCTGACGAGTCCCCTTCGCACAACTTGTGCATCTATTCACTTTTTCTTAATAACATGTCCGATTTTCCTTTCATTTCAGTGATATTCTCCACCAAAACATGTCCACTGAATTCCTTTGTAATGTTATCTCGTCCTACTGCCGCTACTGCTGCCTCATGTTGTCGAGCTGATCGCTCTGCCAAGTTCAATTCATGCGGTGGAGTGGTAGTAGTAGTAGTAGTAGTAGTAGTAGTAGTAGTACCTTTATTCATCCGTAGATACCTTTTTACAAGGATATAGGACATGTCAAATTATTTACGAGTTTAGACCAATTTAAAATAAGCTAATTATTATAGACATATATTTACAGACTTCTAGTCAGAGACATTCATTACATTGACTCCTGGTATACAATACTTTCTTTTAAAATTAACTTATTAGATAGTATAATGCCACATTGCTCATTAATATCTCACTATCAGTCACTGCAAACACTGTACACACCTTGTTTCATAACACTTCACTCACTGCGCGCGGGCGCACACACACACACACACACACACACACACTCACACACACACACACACACACACACACACATGCACGCACGCATGCACAATGGTGATCTCTGGGCTATTTTCTGTACCGCTACTTCCCATTTGCTATCTCAAAAAATTGAGTCATCTTAGGTCCGTAATGAATGAGATGTTGAGCTCAGAAAGAGGAAGAGGTGTTTTTATTGTGCTATGCATAGCTTGGGGGTAAGTACTTCTAGAAAGGAAAAAAAGAAGGAAGAAACATAAAGTGAAGGTGTTATATGGAATGTTGGATATTTTATAATCATTATTAATCATACTATTTATTTGTACAACATTTTTTATCAAACCGCTACTCTGTTTTAGCTACGTAATATTCAATGTATAAAATGAATTGCATAACAGGTGCTTTTTAGCTGCCTTTTTAAGCAAGTGCATTTTGGCAATTTCTTTACGCTCTTTTGGTAATTTGTTGTATAGTTTTATTCCTTGGTAGAAAATGCTGTCTAGAGTTTTATGTTTATTTTTTCTTGGTAAATGTAAGTTGAGTCTATTTCTTGTTGCATGATCATGGACAGAGATGTTTGTGCAGTAATTACCAATGTTGTTTATGATGTGTGCAACTGAATGGTAAATGTATTCACATGGAGCAGCTAAAATCCCCAGTGTTCTGAACAGATCCTTTCAATGAGCTCGATTAGTATTCTTATGGCTCTTTTCTAGAGTCTAAAATTGTGTTCATATTTTGTGCATTTGTTCCTCAAAAAAGAATTCCATAGTTAAGAATTGAGTGTGCATATGCATAATATGTAATTAAAAGGCGCTGCATGTTACACACTGATGATAGGATTTTAAGGACATAAGATGCTGATGACGGTCTGTTTGCAAGTAAGTTTGTATGTTCACTCCACTTCAACTGAGAATCAATATTCATTCCTAGAAATTTTCCATTTATTA